>NC_047508.1:7839632-8042140 GCF_902827115.2 Pseudochaenichthys georgianus
ACGATGTGAGGGTCTAAGGACAGAGGGTGTCGTATTGTCATACTGATATTCTGTACACACTGTGAAGACCACTGAGACAAATGTAACATTTGTGATATTGGGCTATATAAATAAACATTGATTGATTGATTGATTGATTGATTGATTGATTGATTGATTGATTGATTGATTGATTGATTGACTGGGCTCTGGTTTCAGACAGAGGGTAAAAAGAGGTGCTGCAGCACAGGCAGGATGAGAAAAATAAAGACCTTTTTAAACATTAAAGCATGGAGACATGTCACACTAAATACAAATATGAACCTGAACATTTGCGTAATTATAGGGCCCCTTTAACACTTTAATATTGGACCATAAATTAATACAAAAAGAAACATGTGAAATATATATATATATATAGGTATACAATAATTCCCAGGGCTATAGCTTAGATTTTAAAGTTGCTGATTTTGTCCAACACATATTTCCGATACCAAAGATATTCCACTGTTGTCCAAAAGGTATTACAAATATATAAATTTGACATACTGTTGCACTGGTTGACAGAAGTTGTTGTGGTTGGGTTGGGCTGAACGATATATCGTGTCATGGCGATAACCGCGGTTATCACCATGACACATGACATGCGCGATATTCACATCACATTTTATTACTTTTTTTAGTTCTTTTTTTCATATTTTTTTTTAGGACGTCCAATATTAAATTGGCAAATTAACTCAAACACGTCATGTTACAATTATTTTGCTGCTTGCTACAAAAGGAAAACTTGCGCGGCTCTCATGTCAGGGGTACTTGAGTGAGTGACATGCAGGCTCTGCATGCACAGCAAACCACCAATCACAATCATTCTTGATCAGATCACAGCAGGCCCGCCCCACTAGTTTGCAGACCATCAAAACATCGGTAAAAAATGAGCGAGGCACAGGAGGACAATACCGGCGAGAATGAAGATTTACTTCCAAAAAGAAAAGCAACATCTGCCATCTGGAACTATTTTGGATACAAAAAGGTTCTTCTCTTCTTCATTCACAGATGAACCCCCTTATTTGAGGGTAAGCAACATGCATTATCATGACATGTTGGATCATGACTTAAGGTATGATGAGTCAACCAGTTAAGATCCAGACGTCCGTGACTGAAATCCTTCATCCGGTTAAATATAGTTAAAAAAAACGCAATATATATCGCAGTGGAAAAAAATATCGCAATGTCAGTTTTTTTCAATATCGTGCAGCCCTAGTGTGGAGTGTGTGGGGCCAGAATGTAAACTGTGTTCATGATGATGATAATGATGATAATATTGATGCTGATGATGTCAATCACCACGCAGGACCAGAATGCCAAGGAGAAGGCGCTGCAGAGCATCTCCTCCATGTCTTCGGCTCAGATCGTCTCAGCCACCGCCATACACAGCAAGCTCCTGCCTGGGATCGTACGGGCCAGCTTCCCCAGCAATGCACAGGTAACACACACACACACACACACACACACACACACACACACACACACACACACACACACACACACACACACACACACCACACACACACACACACACACACACACACCACACACACACACACACACACACACACACACACACACACACACACACACACACACACACACATCACACACACACACACCCACACACACACACACACACACACACACCACACACACACACACACACACACACACACACACACACACACACACTATGTATTCTCTTCAATAGATACAGAAAACACAAGGACATCAATAACTGTAAAGCCATTTTTTGTGCATGGCCACATATGCTCTGTTTGAAGTTCCGGTGCAAATCTAACAACAAACAAACATTGTCCTGGTTTGCTGCCTTGGTCGTGTGTATTCATGTGTGTTGTTTTTCTTAGCTGTGGCAGGGGATGATTCCTGGAGGACAATCTAGCGCCGCCACTGAAGAGTAAGTCAAACTCAACTGGTACACTCATATCTAACGTAGTTTTACATTTTAAGCTTTGATATGATTTATTTTTCTGGAAAATATCTCCTTCATCATTCTCCTCCTTTAGTTACTCATTAATACATATTATACAATGTACACCACTAGGCTGTCTCTTTGCATCCATACTGCTTTTCATATTTCTTACATTAGTATATGCTCACACGGCTAGTGACTAGTGGGAACCATTGTGATAGAAGTTCAAACCCTTTTCCTTTCATTGCCAGCTGCCATTAAATGACCATGTGGTGATGATGGTGATAATGGTAGTACAGTAAATGGGGCTTCTTGTATAGCTTTTACGGAACCAAGAGACACTCTTGACTTCTGTGCTCCTGCTACAGAATTCCTTGCTGTATAATCTAGATACGTGAATGACCTACAATGCTGTCTCTTCTTCTTTCTCATGTCTGTCTGTGACTCTCTCAGTATTAAGCCATTCTCTCAGCAAGCCTACTCTGTGCAGACAGCGGGGATCACCACAATCTCAGGTGAGAGAAACCACTGTGCAATTATATCCTTTGTGTAAAGCAAACAGGCGGTCCTGCGTCCCTCCAGTTAGGGCCCTGGCTCTCTACAGGGTGTCTTGGTCTCTTTTTGGTTTTGTCTTGTAAAGAGGTCAAACGGAAAAAAGGTGTCAATCTTACTTTTCTGGGAATTGAGATCCAGAAACCTTCCTGCAATTGCTGATTATAGTTATAGGTTTTGTCAAAATGTACTGTATGTTTCAGAGATTGTGACTTAAAATTAACATACATTTACCCTACGGAATAAACATATACTGTATATCCTTGGTTTTACTTTTACAATTTTTTAAACAAGAATTTTTTTTTTCTGTTTTTGTTAAAGCACCCCGACATTATTGTGAAATGTTGGTTTAGTTTGAAATGGTGGTACTTTAATATGCTGTCATTTGATTATATGCCTATCATTTCACTACAATGCAACACAGGCAACAAGCACTGGGATAGGTATTGATTTTTTCCCATATATAATTAAGAACTTCGTACCATGACTCCATAAATTACCTAGTGATATACGGAGTGCTAGAATTGACTACAACTTGACCCTTTAGGGAGAATATCCCCCTTACCTCTGTTATTTAGGAGGACCATTGTGCAGGAGCTGCTGATGACTCAGCATGCGTTGATATAAGATAAAAAACATTTAACACCTAGTAGGACAAATCTGAGCAGGCTAGTCTTAACAAGTTAGCTATTTCTAGAAGAAAAACTTTAGCAGGCTAGTCTAAATCAGTTGGCTGATTCTAGCAAGAAGGTGTGTGCAGATGAGTCTGAAATAGTAAGCTAATTGTAGTGGGAAAATGTTAGCAAGCTAAGCTAGCTAGGTATTCTAGTGGGAAAATAACAGGCTAGGCTAACTAGTTTTTACACTACGCAATGAATATTGTTAGCATACCTTTGTAGCCTCAACTAATAACAGTGATGATGAATGTTTTTCATAGACAAACTGCTTACAGTTTTAAGTTAATAGCAAGTGCTCTCTGGGAAATACAAAAATGTCTTATATAACAGTTTTACAGCCAGTATAACACCAGAGAGGGTCAGATTGTGTCTGCAAGCAAGTTAACCACTCCCTACAAACTGTATCCCCCTAGCTTTTGGGTTAGTGTTTTAACAACAACAACAACAACAAACAGCTTTAGTATCGAAGCAGTTAAAAAATCTCAAACAAAAGTGCGGAGAATTACATTTTAAGTTTGATTTTGTTTAGGGCTTTTTCAGGGAGTTCAGATTGGCTCATATTGCGCAAACTGCCCCTAAAGCTAATCCAGCCATGTGACGAACTACACTGTGGTTCAGCAAAAGCTACATCTTAAAGCATCATTTTAATTGACTCCCCTTCATTGCTGATATTCCCCCAAACATTTTTAACAACTCATTGAGGTCACAGAGTTGTACATTTTACTCAAAATGATGGCAGCCGTCAAAAGCGAGAGGCTTTTAAAAATCTGGTCACCTTACCTTTTACATCTACTTTTGTTAACTGCCTTTCAGTCCTTCCTCTCAGTCAGGCTTACATTTTACACCATTGGAGCAAATAATAATGCTTGAATAACCCTGTTAAATAGCAGGATTGTACATGGTGATGAAGTGCTTTTAACCAGACTGTATGTGTGTGTGTGTGTGTGTGTGTGTGTGTGTGTGTGTGTGTGTGTGTGTGTGTGTGTGTGTGTGTGTGTTGTCTAGGCTACGAGCCTCCTGCTGCAGCCCAAACACACAGAGAGCCAGCTTGGCATGGTCGCTCCATCGGCACCACCAAACTACGACTGGTAGAGTTTTCATCTTTCCTGGAGACACAGAGGGACCAGGAGGCAGTGAGTACAACACACACACACACACACACACACACACACACACACACACACACACACACACACACACACACACACACACCACACACACACACACACACACACACACACACACACACACACACACACACACACACACACACACACACACACACACACACACACACACACACACACACACACACACACACACACACACACACACACACACACACACACACACACACACACACACACCCACGGTCTGCAATAAGCTCTCCCTATTGTCCCATAAACAGAGATGACAGATAACCCCACAGCAGAACCGCGTTAAAGCCCTTTGTAGTATCCTAGTATGAAGAACCTTTGTAAAGCTCTATCTCTGTGTCTGCTCACTCCATCCGTCATCCTGTCACACCGTGGACTCGCTGTCATGATTCTACCTTGGGCTCACAGACAGCCGGCATTCATCTTGTTACAGCTGTTTGGACAGTTACAAACCTCAAACGGTTCTTTGTTGACTTTAAAAATAGACTCTGTTGCCAAGAGGGCTCATGTTTCATGGATATTTTACATTGTAAATAAAGAGGCATTTGGCAATACAATGTATCATAGCGTTTATGATACACAAAGATACAGATGAGCACAGAGAGCACACACCTCCACAAAGGCCGATGATGCCTTCAATGGTCCTCGGGTGGCCCCACTTCCAGAGTTGGGAAGTTGTTCTTCTTACTTTTTGCGTGTTTAAGACTTTAATTATTTTATTTAATGTTACAAAACAAAAATGACCATGTTCACGTCTTAAAGTCATCCTAAGGACTTAGTTTTGGTTTAAAATTACACAACATCATGTATGTGTTGCTTTCTTTGGGCTTGTTTTCATAGACCTGGTTGCTTATTTCTCTGAAATCTGGCAACAGAGTGGGCGCAGTGTCTAATAGTAGCAGTAAGCTAACGAGAGGCTACGTTCAGCTGGTGACTCGGGAGTCGGGACAGAGAAAATGTCAGGAGTTTGGAAGTATTATAAAATTGAAAGTGAAGGCAGTGTAACAGCCAGATGCAATGTTTGCAAGGCAGAGGTTCCGCGTGGTGGAAAGAACAGAGCTACGTTCAACACGACCAATCTAATACGCTACCTGAGAAACAAACACCAACAACAACACGACGAGTACACAGCGGCCACTCAGGTAACGGCACTGAAACAACCGACACTTTCAGAGACTTTCAAAAGGAAAGAGAAACTGCCCCAGAACAGTGAAAAGGCCAACACAATAACAGCCAAGATCGCGTTGGATGACCAGCCGTTATCTGTTACCTTTTTTTTCTCTTAATGCATTGCATAAAGATCGGATCGGGAAAAATCGGTATCGGCAGATTGTCAAAATCAAATGATCGGAATCGGATCGGGAGCAAAAAAAGGGGATCGGGACATCCCTATTTAAGAGCTTTAAATCCAAATGTCGTACATGGACGCAACACATAACATTCTAGTTCAAAACCACACTAGAGTGTTAAGGTGTTAACTTGCTGTTTTCTGAATGTATTGTTTATTGAGTTTACGTGCATTTTCTTGGTCAGGAATGCCCATTCAGTTATTAATCCCACACCACATGCATGCAGCACACATGTCCAACCACTCGTTCAGCGATAACTCCCTAATATCCTGTGGTTATTTTTATGAACATTTACCGATTGTAATGAACTTTCCTTCGATCTTCCTCCGTCTTTGCTTTGTGTCAGTCGCAGCTATTCCAAGCTGCGACTGACACAAATATGGCGGCGCTAGGATACAGTGACCGTCACTCGGTCCCCATGAATCTCCTAATATTATTGTCAGTGAAACATAACTTGTGTACTCACAACATTTTTAGGATCCGCTTTGAAATTGAATAGGTCCTTCCTTCGCCTGTGCTAGACCCTTCAACGTTTAATATCAAAACAGCCAATAGTTGTTCACTATTCCTGCTCACAAACCAACTGTGCCTCTTTGGCAGTGGTACAAAGAAGTAGCGTGTTGCTTGTAAGAAGCTTAAGTAATACATTATAATAGTACGATTTTATTAGTCATCCAAGTTGGCCTGTTGCTGTTTAAAATGGAACTATTTGAAATTGTATTTCTATCATGAAAGTAATACATAGGAGTGCTTTAAACCTTAGTCTACATTTTGCTCCCTAGTTTAAGTTTCTTTGTAGAGGTTTCTTGTAAACCTACAGTTATGGAAACATTCACTGTTTCCCGCACTTACATTATATATCATATTTTTGATTTACATTGCTTACATCAATGTTTGCAAATTAGCTGTCTTCTTCCTTGCTATCTTGGTGCATTACTACTTTTTGTATGCAGGAATCTGTTTCAGTTTCTCCATGTATGCTTGTGATTGTCAAAGCTCCATGGGACACCTTCCATTTGTGAGATGTGGGGAGGGACAGCTATGTCGCCACGACCTGTCTCCCGTTGACTCCCGTTCACTTTTTTCCCTCAACAATCATAAGACGATACAACACAGTCCTACATTTAAGACAAAACCTATTAAAAACACAGAAATAAAACAGACACACAAACAAATCTAGCAGGAGTCGATCATCTCTCCTACAGTATGACAACATGGACATCAGTTTCTCAATAACCTTTAACAAATATATTTTTTGTTTGTTTTCTGTAATATCGTGAGGCGCACAGTATACAATACAATTTGAATAGCGTGTCTGCATACATAATTAGAGTCTAATCCCCAAGTTAAGATGATATGGATTTAGAGGTGTGTCTTCCCCATAATGCAGGGGAAATATGCATTATGTCAAATGTCATGAATTAAGGGCTTTTTCTTCAAATACAATTGGTTGACCAATTTATCCAAATGAAGCCCATTCTACACAAAATACTATGTTATCTTTCTTTTGCGGTTTTCTATCCCATATTGAGATCAGCTGTTTTTTATCAACCCATTTTCCACCTCAATCCTTGGCTAATTCAAAGTGTTCCTCCCCCCAGTATAACAAGCACCTGTTTGTGAACATCAGCCAGAACAACCCGAGCTACAGCGACCCCATGCTGGAGTGTGTGGACATCAGACAGATCTACGACAAGTTCCCCGAGAAGAAAGGGGGCCTGAAGGAGCTGTTCGCCAAGGGCCCGCAAAACGCTTTCTACCTGATCAAGTTCTGGGTGAGCAGACACACACTTACCTACTTCCTGTTCATGCAAGAATTTTCTTTCATTTCAATCCCATTTGATATTCATTTGACGTAATTGAGGCCTCACAGACATTGGCAGAGACTTTTTTATTTTCTTATTGTCTCCACCTTATACCTTGAGTTTTTCACCCAGTGCCATGTCTTTGTCTGTACGTATGTACGTGCGTGTGTGTGTGTGTGTGTGTGTGTGTGTGTGTGTGTGTGTGTGTGTGTGTGTGTGTGTGTGTGTGTGTGTGTCGTGTGGGTGCCGTGTGTGTGTTTGTTCTTTCTTCCCACCTGGGATATGGAGGTGGTGGGTTGATGAAAGCACAGTCGCTTTGTTTGAACACCTGCTCACCTCCTGACTCACAGGTTGCTCTCTGTCTCCACCTGTGTGTGTGTGTGTGTGTGTGTGTGTGTGTGTGTGTGTGTGTGTGTGTGTGTGTGTGTGTGTGTGTGTGTGTGTGTGTGTGTGTGTGTGTGTGGGTGCATGTCTGTCTGTGTGTCTTTGTCTGTCTCTCCCTTACGAGTCAAGGACTTTAGAAAATATCCCTGCAACATAATTCATCCCATGTTTGTCTATTCATAAACTTCAGAGTAATATTCACATTTTATGAAACTCGAACAAATCAAGTAGTCTCTAAAGACTTTATAACTTTGTTCACGGTTGACATGACAAGACAGAATTGATTCTGATCTGCCCGTCTGGTAGGTCTGAGACTTCCTACATCAAGGAACTATTTTGTATGTCTCACAATTCGTCCATGTTTGCGATCTGTTGGATTATACAGTGAACGTAGTGGTAGATTTACAAATACAATTCTAAAAGTTATTTTTAAATAACTGCTTCCTGGTATCAGACACAAATATATTTTTCAGGGGACTCATCCTGCTGGAGACAAGGTTTTTTTTATTAATGCCAATTATTAACAGATCTTTTGAAACTGCGATATTATTCTTTTTAAATTAAATAAATATGGTCATAGAGAGAGTAATGAATATTTAGATTTAATTTAAGTGTACTTTAGCTAGGCCTACTACTACTACTACTACCACTACTACTACTACTACTACTACTACTACTACTACTACTACTACTACTACTACTACTACTACTACTACTACTACTACTACTACCAAAAATGACTTTTTTTAAATGTATATATTTGTTTGAAAAAAGGAGAGAACTGAAAACACTCATATTACAAGACTTTATTTCATTATGAAATACATTTATGTAATGGAAATGATTACCCTTTCTTCTACGCTACATGAAAACAGATTTCCGTAATATTGGGCTAACTGGGGACAATACTTTAGTCGCATGAATGCAATCATCAGAAGTAAATAGCGAATGTGAATGTAAGGCTATAAACAAACTACTCTAAAGGCTTCACGTCCCCAACGCTAAGCTAAAGGCGGCTAACGTTCAGCGGGATGACGGGTAGTAGTCTCCTTCAACCACTTGTTAGCAACCGCCTTTTTAAAGACACATAGACGCTTCGTAATAGTATTTATTTAGTTGTTTACTGACATATCCCTTTCTTGTATAACAAAATGTGAAAATCTCTTTAGCTTCTACCACAGATCTTATTTCAGGCATCAAACCAAAAACTAATAAAAAAGGGTTGAAAAGAAATGCTCAGAACTAATCAAATGCTGACTCATGTTCAGGGTCAAGGACTCATCCCTGCACCACCTTACTGTAGCTCACCTTGCAGCAGACACATGCATGGTTTGAACAAATTCCTTTCACCTTTACATGTGTGTGTTTGCTTAGAGAAGACGACACCACGAGTCTTTGAAGGATATCACCTTTTGCTAAAGCCCCATGCAGACCGCTTCAGTGCAGAAATCCAAATCTTGACAAGCTTGCTGTGGCTAGTTACGGTTGCTAACCTATTATTGGACGATCCCTTTTGGGGGCGGGGTTTAGCAAAGGGTTCATTATCAGGGCGCTGGACAGTGTGAATGAAGCTGTGAGGTTGTCAGCAGTAACATCATGCAGGGGAGGACAGAAGCCTGCAGGCCGGTGAAGTGTTCACTATACAATGAAGAAGAGATGAGACGTGCTTGGAGCATAACAACAAACAAAGAGAGAGCGTGTGTGCGTGTGTGTGTGTGTGTGTGTGTGTGTGTGTGTGTGTGTGTGTGTGTGTGTGTGTGTGTGTCTCTGAATTTAATTAAAAAGCTCTCTGATCTACCACAATGGAGCATGTTTTCTGATAATCTGCAGCTGCTTTATGGAGCATATATGTTGGTGTGTGTGAGTCTGAGTGGATGGATGTACAAGGGCTTGACTTAGCATATGGAGTGTGTGTTTATTCTCAGCCCTGAGACACATGTTGCTCCTTATAGAACTCATTACAAACGGTACAAACCCTTCTCCATGACTCTCAGCCTGTAATCCAGGTGCAACATGTTCTCAGTGATTAAACATTTTAAATGGCACATAGTTAAACAGGAACCATGTCTACCCGGTTGTCTCTTCCAGTACAGTGACTGCAAAGGTTCCATAGGGGGCCTTATTTTGTGTTTTTCCCTTTCCTGTAGTGTTGTATAGCCGTGCAAGGCAAGTTTATTTATACCTTTCAACACAAGGCAATTCAAAGTGCTTTACAAAAACGAAAAACATTAACGGCATCAAGAAATAGTGCGGCAGAAAGACATTTTAAAATGGCATTTAAAAACAGTCGTTAATATAGGTGTTTTTGCATTTAAATGGCAACAATCCTAAAGTTCCCTCAAAGGTACTCAAAAATGCATTACAGATACCTTTTAAAATTCATAAATAATAAAAACAACTTTTAAAATAAAACACAGATGATTAATTACACTGAAAGCAGCTCTAAATTGATTTGTGACAAAGATAGGAATCGAGTTTTGTTCAAACCCTTTTAAAAGCAGTCTGGGCTGGAAGCAGAAACCACATCAGCTCCCTCAGAGCCTGGACAAATACAATCATATCTGCATATCTGATCTCACTACTAGTAAATATATCTGTAATATTTAGATTTGGATGAACCAACCTTTAAAATATTTCAGGTGAAAATAGTTTAAAAAAGTAAGTTTAAAGTAAATGCATATTATATCTGATTTTAAATTGACAATGACAATACATGTATATCATGAGAAATATGAGTGTGGGCCCAGGTTTTAGAACAGACCAGCAGAGGGCACTTGGTTCTACGTTGCTCTCATGATTCTGTGGAGTGATCAGACTGTTTGGTAATAAACGTTGAAATGTTACACTCTCGTTAATGGTGTACTTTTTACATTTATTTCTGTGTTGTTGTCAGGCGGACCTGAGTTCTAATGTGCAGGACGACCCGGCAGCGTTCTATGGAGTCACCAGCCAATACGAGAGCTCGGAGAACATGACCATCACCTGCTCCACCAAGGTCTGCTCCTTCGGCAAGCAGGTGGTCGAGAAGGTTGAGGTGAGGAGGAGTTCAAAGGATTGTGGTCAGAAATACTGTATGGGATTGTTTCAGACTTACAGATGCATAAACAACATGTTGAGATATTTCAGGAAACAGAGTTGTGATAAATCATAGCACGACGCACTCCAAACATTTGATAAGATCCCGAATAGCAACTTGATACTTTCTCCCTGGTAAATAAAAAATATTTAACAACTTTGTACCACAGGCTTTCAGTTCAAATGTGTAATGATACATCCTAATGACATTAAATAAACCTTTATGACATCATTAGTATTACTTTGTGAGGTGACACAGTATTCCACAGCCACATGAGACATTATAATTGATTTTCTTACAGGATGGGCTAATAACTCGTAAACCTATTCATATGTGTACTTAAACAAAATGGTGGACTTCTTCTTAACTATCTAATTTCTTTCGTTCTCTCTTAGACGGAGTACGCACGGTTTGAAAATGGCCGCTTCATTTACAGAATCAGCCGCTCTCCGATGTGTGAATACATGATCAACTTCATCCACAAGCTCAAACACCTTCCTGAGAAATACATGATGAACAGCGTGCTGGAGAACTTCACTATTCTGCTGGTGAGGACTTCTGTCAGTCTCAATGTTCTATTTGAAGTGCATCCTAATGCAAAGTATGGCCACATGCAATGCACTCTGAGCAACTGGATATTGTTGTTAGAAGTGTCCTCGTGGAACACTGTATCCTTAGTTTATGATACTCAACGATCACATATTAGCTTAACAAGGGAAGTTGCGCGACCAGCATTATAAAAATCAAAGTTATACATGTGGGTCTTATCATAGCCTATTTAATAAACACACCACTGTAAGACATGCAATGTATTAAGGGAAGTCTTTAAAATAGGGACACAGCATATGTCTGTCTATGAACGTTATATGGCGTATATTGAGTATATTGAGTGAATAATTAAAGTGTATATGTTGTTGTTGCTTTTTTACTGTATGCAACCTATAAATGCATATTTAAAAACTTGTAATATTCTTTCCCCTCTCTGTTTGTCTGCGTGTCCAGGTTGTGAGCAACAGAGACACTCAGGAGACCTTGCTGTGTATGGCGTGTGTGTTTGAGGTGTCTAACAGTGAGCACGGAGCTCAGCACCACATCTATCGACTCGTCAAGGACTAACACACAAACACACACACACACACACACACACACACACACACACACACACACACACACACACACACACACACACACACACACACGCACGCACGCACACACACTTATCAAACACACACACATAAGGCCTTTTGCTTGGTGATTAATTAATGGTGACATTGGAGGTAAAATGTAAAAAAACTGAATTCTACAAAAGTGTCTTTCAGCCAAACTACTCGACCTAGTGAGAAAGGAAATGGCTTCATTTTTACTGCAAAACATCACGATAATAATTGGGTATTTTTTGTATTATTAAAATCAGCTATAAATCAGTTTGCTTCAAGATCCTCCATTTCAACACAACAATATTCACTCCAACCTCTATATCAGATGGTAATTAGCTGTAAAAAAGAATACATTGATTATTAAAAAAGCACAATGAATCACGTCAGAATCTAACTGGGTGGTTTCCCCAAAAACATTCTGAATCTGATATCACCGAGAGACGTCTCCTCCTAATTGGTTTCTTCCCTTTCTTCTCCCAATACATTTGTATTTGTGCTGTTCTGTAGATGGAAATGAAAGTGTTATTTCTGTCAAGTGCTTTTGGGAAATTCCACCCTGGGAAAATAAATTAAATTCCCTCCTCCCTGTGACAAAAGAGTGTGTGTTATCTGCCAAGATACTGACGGACACTGAAGGTCAGACCCTGTGTATCATCAATAACAAGAAAAGAAAATAACTATTGCATTATGCATCATATAGTACACGATAGAGTTGGTTTTGTACATATATCCACTGCAAATTGTGTGAGCTAGATTCTTGCACACAAAAGAGGTTTGTTCCCAAAGAAAATAACATTTTTAACTTTTTGTATGTTTTCTTTAAAAAAAATACAAAAAAAGAATAGCTTCTGAACTTTGGGAAATTGTTTATTGATAGTAGCATATAGACTATATTTTAATTCCAGGAACACTATCTAAAATGTATGTTAATAAGAAAGTATAAATGACATGTAATCATTCAGGTACCTGTTTGTGCAACAAGCGTCTCTTCATTAAGATTGAAGAAAAACATGTTAAAGATACAATCCTTAAGCGTTCAGTCCTGGCTCTTTTGGCAGCTATTGACAAATAATAAGATCATTTGAATATATTGAATGGTTATTGTTAAAACAAATGCAGACCAAACTGGGTCAGATTTCTGTACAATCTTAAGGATTATAACTTTACATTTTAAATAGGTTGTGGTCATCAATTGGGAAGCACTGTGACTCTTTAAAACTATACAACATCCTTCATAATGTTCAAGGGAAGAAACATTCCAAACTGTTAAAAATAACCTATGCTTTTTTTTTAAATCAGGTTTCACTTAGTTAATTTATTTTAGTTTAATAAACTTAGTTCAGTATTCTTGCACCAGCTAACTTGAGCTGACAGATGTGTTTAAACCTGAAATGTTCTTACGTCTTACATATTTTAATTGCCCTGACTAGAAGCCATGGTGCAGTGCTTCATTTTAGGAAAGTGATTGAAGACACAGTTCCCTAAATAAAGGTTACTTTGTTTTTTCAGGTATTTAATGAATATACGACTTTACTAGTGTCCAAGGGTAGCCTCTGTTAATTTTAGGGTCAATTGACCAGTGTGTAAGGATTTTCTACCATAAAAGATAGCTTTGCTAGCAAACATTGTCACGTCCAATGAGCGCATAGCAAACTATAAGCCATGGCATGGTTTTTCATTTTGAGAGAAAGTGGTTGAAGACACATTTCCCTTTAATCAGTCCAGGACTTGTTTCTTCCAGTTTTATGATAGTATGTCAGAATTAAAGTCATTTATAAATCAAAAACCAAAAACTGTTGATTAAGTGTACTGTAGCAGGTGGTGAGAAGTGGTTTGTTTGTGTCATGCCCAGCAGCATGAAGTGCCTTTGGTTGGGAACAGCAGTAGACATTTATAATCTGTTACATGAAAATAATTTGGTGTCGTAAATGTGTGTATAGAAGCATTTGAGCTAATATAAATGCATAATTACGTTTATCATGCTCCAGCTTTCAGCGTCTGAGGGCTAAATATCCAAATTCCATATTTAATGGCTGTTTCTTGTTGTAATTTGTTCACAGTGAGCCTTTCTAAAGTATCTTAATTGTTCCCAAATGTTAATGAGACATGTTCTTGTTTGCTTCTTTTAACGGCACTATTTACATGTATTTGTATTTGTGTATTACATGGTGGTTCATGTTGAAACAGCTTGCACATTGTCTGGTGCCTCATTTATAAAATACAAATTGGACTTGTTACTACGAGAGAATGCCAATTCTATTTTTGTCTTTATATCGCTGCTGTAAAGTCATTTAAAAAGTCCTGAAGGGTTAGGGTTGGGGTTACGACATACCGAAGGACCATGTACCAGCATGCTGTGTTCAACCATTGAGAATACAGTATGCTGATTAAAACTATGTCAAGAATCACATGGTTCTGTTTCCTGTACTCACTGGGATGCTTAGTGGTGTCTAGAATATTTGAAGAAAAAACACTTAAGTTTGACCAGTTTACTAGACCTGAAAAGAGCCATCTTTGGTCAACATTGGCTAACTGTTGGCAGTCTTAAAAGGACTCATACCTGAGTCAGATCTTACTGGTCTGGAACCAGTCTTCTACATTTGTGCTGAAGAATGTTAGGGTCCAGGGCCGGACTGGGACAATAAGTCATGCCGGGAATGATACACCCAGCCAGGCCACTACAATTTTTTTTTGCCATTTTGCTGGATTTATTTGTCAATATTTATAGCGTTGATACCCATAGTGATAGCCCTCTAGTTTACTACCCAAAAATAAACATATGGACATGGGTCACTATTTAAATGTGCAAATCTATTTAGGAATCTATTCATGTGAACATATTTTAATTGGGGGTGGACCTCAAATCCTCTTGGGGGGTCAGGGGGCATGCTCCCCCGGTTTTAAATGTTGGAGTTAAATGCATCAATCTGGTGCATTTTGAGGGAAATAAAGAGACTACACCCATATGAAACATAACTGTTTACATTTAAATAATCATAAGAACATGGCCATAACCAATGACATACCATATCTAATATGAAAAAACATTGAACCTTGTATATTTATTTGTTTTTGGTTCATTTATAGTTGTGAGTGTGTCTGGGCTCCTGAACCAGCCTCACCTATCTCCCTCCTCTCCCCCCTGCTCCTCTTTGGCAGCAGCAAAGAGTAGTTTTAGCTCTCAACATGTTTTAAAAGTTTATCTTACCTTTTTGCACCTAGTTAACATTTTATTTGTATTATTCATGAATATTTTACTAATCACTCCCCCCTCAAATGGAAATATATGTTTACATAAATGGTGACCAAACAGTTTGAGACCCACAGAGATAACTTACACTAAGTTAACTATCTAAACACTCAGAGAGTCCTTTACCTCACATGAGCTGTAGTTATCAGCCTCTCAGTCTGACAGCAGAGGATTCTCTCCCCACCTTATATCCGTTAGCGCAGCTAGCTAGCACCAGATGCTAACAACAACAATACATGTAACCGGTGCGCGCGCTTTCTCTCTCGCTCGCGCCACACATACACACACACCCTCCCAAGCTTGAATGACACACAGAGACCAATCAAGCCAGTCACCCTCTGTGAGGCAGAGTCAGACCCACATTTACGCAGCGTTGCGTTCACAATACATAAAAAAAAATCCTCAGGCCAGCAGGCCACTTAACAGGCCAGGCCATCGGGAAACCTCCCGGTCCTCCCGATGGCCAGTCCGGGCCTGTTAGGGTCTGTCATAGTCCAAAACAGCTTTATCTTGTCTCAAGATTGCTGTGGGTTTCTTTTAGGGTTACAAACACCTGTCCAACTAAATGCAACCCTTTCAACTTACTAGTGAATCATTCTGTCAGGAAAACCCCTTTCAAAAACCACGGCCTTTAACTTTCCCAGAGCTTTGTCTCACTACAGTGGTTTGTTGTTTGCAGGCAGACTATAGACCTTCACAGCAGAGTACTAACACGTAACACGTACATGCTAACTTAACACACAGCCTCAGCAGGGCTGATTTTGCAATAATGACCCTCTGTTTGGTCATTGTCTACCACCTGCTTACCAAAGACAGTCATCATGTGACAGAAAGTACAGAGGAATAAGGGACACTCTAGAGTAACTTACCACTAGCTTCTGCCAAAAATAGTTTCAAAGAAAAGGACACTTAACATCCTTAGCTCATGGGCTACACTGTAAAACAGATAAAACAACAAAGAAATGAAAAAAAATAGGATTAATGAACCTTTTGTGTTTTGAGCCTAGTTCAGAAAAGGGCATTTTTGTATTTCGAGACACTTTAAATTCAATGAAATATGGACACCTCTTTTCATCTTGGTTAGCAGACGGAGTAAGTAAGGTCACATGAAACTGATTTATTAAAAATAATAGTGCCCCCAATCTCTGTTAACCCAATTGTATGGCTTTTCTGTTCAATGTCCAATCATATTAAGCATCGACAGGATGTGAAAGCACTAATTACATCATAAAAAAGCAGTGCATTTCTGAGTTTCTGAGTCATAGTCTTATGTGTTGGTAATGTCGTCTCGTATGTGCAAGTTGGATATTTATCTTCTTTTCAATGTGGCACAGAAATCCTGTCTGTAATTAATTCCAAAATGGCCTTGAATCTTTTTCGCTCCGGTGCATGTGCAGCACATGTATTTGCACTGAGGGTTTTTGATAAGGTGATTTATATAAAGGTGACAATAACGTTTATTACAGATGTTGTGTATATCTTTGATATTCTAATGTTTATTCCGTTTTGCGAAGAAGAGAGTACACATCCAAACGCTAGTAATGTATTTCTATTGGTACTGCACAGGGTCTGATCTTTGCTTTGTAACTTTTTTTCGCCGTCATGGCTAAAAGTATGTTAGATATTTTCTAGCTTTGTAGAGACTTTGTACGCATATGCTATTCAGTTTAATAAATGGTCAGTTCCAAACTGTGACCTGGAGTCTTGTCTTGAATCATTATTCCACAACAACAGTAATGCCCAGACACAGGCACCAAAAACACGTTAAAGAAACAGTCTTTTTCGAGACTTTTGATATTTGATGTCATTTTTTTTTATCTAATGTTGAAAACATGAAAAAAAAAAAAAAAGACATAGTATAGGATGTCTAAAACATTTAAAATTATTATTATTTCGGAAAAATTATGTATTGAAGTCAATGGAGAGAGAAAGATTATCTTTCGATCCCGTTTGAATTGTGCCACGAATTACACATGTTTGTCAATTTAAAAGATAATTTTGCAAGTCAAGAAAATAAAAATGTGTCGTAAAACTGTGAAATAACACATTTGTTTGTGTGAAACGCTAAATTAACTACATCTCTGGTCTCGCAGACTCTCACAACAACACATGTCACCAAGATGGCCGTCACTACTGTCTTGTCAAAAAAGTGATTGACTACCATCACTATCAACACAATGAAACACGTCCAGAAGAATGTCAAGCAAAGCTGCCCGCCTGCCTGCCTTCCTTTGGTTCTCTCTGAACTGCCTGATCTTTTTAATGTTTAATGTCAACCATTTGTGCAGATAGCATGAAGTAGAACAGATCGCCGGTGCTAATGTAGCGTTAGCGTTAGCGTTTCTCCCCCGGGCTTAAATGGTGTATTATAGAATGATCACACCAGAGGGTTCACCAAATATGACTACTACTCTTACTGTTTAACATTTTGGGTTACTTCATGTTACTTCATGTTAAGGCTTAATACAAATGACAAGGCTAAGACTGTAATGCTAACTAACGTGCTTGCTACTACAGTAGCTAGGTAGCTAACTTGATCCAGCCACTCCTGGTCCTTTCATCAGACGGGAAGCGAAAGAACGAGCAAGGCCCATTGCTGGTATGATTACAGCCTAGTACTAAGCACACAGCATCTTGTTAAAGTTATCTTATCTTAGCTATCTCTTATATTTAGCGGAGGAAAACAATTGTGACATCAGTTATGACATCACTTACATCTGGGATTTGTAGTCTTTCTAGTTGCGTATTTTTCATAGTTTTATATTTCAACAGTTTTACGACAAACTGTGACTTTTTTAACATAGAAATTATTTTTTAAGATTGACAAACAACATATGTGTAATTCGTGGCACAATTTAAACGGGATCGAAAGATAAGTTTTCTCTCTCCATTGACTTCAATACATAATTTTTCCGAAATAAGGTCCCATTGACCGGAAGTAGATGGGCGTGACTTCGCCACTCTATATATATACTCTATATACCCAAGGCGTTCCTCAAGGATCAGTACTTGGCCCCCTCCTCTTCATCATTTACATCCTCCCCCTCGGTCAGATACTCCGCCACTTCAACCTGGACTTCCACTGCTATGCTGATGACACTCAGATCTACCTCAGCACCAAATCCCTCCATAACCCACCCCTTACCCACATCGATTCCTGTCTGACAGCTATTAAAACTTGGATGCAACATAACCTCCTCAAACTGAACAGCAACAAAACAGAACTCCTCCTAATCGGCTTCAAATCCACCCTCAGTGTAAGGGAAACTTCTGTTGCAATGGAAATCAGGACTCAGAGAGACACGGGAGGAGCAGGAATTCTGAATGTCAAACACTGGGATTTATTGAGAGATCCAACGGCCGGGAGAGATTACACAGCATAGTCACACTTTCATGTGGGCAACCTTGCAATCTCTGAACACATAAGACAAAATACATGGTCTGTATATCCATAAGGCGTGGCCTATTTTCCCACCTCTGATAATCAATACCAGACCCTGGAACAAAACTGTTTGTATGGCAACTTCTCATGTGCCTATACCCTCCCCCCACAGGAAAGGCAAAGGACCTTTTGACCTGTGTCTTCCTGAGAAATTACTTGAAGGAGACAAAGAGAGAAATCACTAAAAGTCTTCCATGCACAGATCTCATTAAATATTTCCTTCACACTCAGCAAGGTCACTAACATAACACTCACCATTGATGGCACCATTGTTTCCCCCTCCAATCAGGCAGGCGACCTTGGCGTAATCTTTGACCCCACCCTCTCCCTCGAACCTCACATCCGCCAAACAGTCAAAACCTCATTTTTCCACCTCCGCAATATTGCAAAAATCCTACCCTCTCTCACCCGCCCCGCAGCCGAACGACTAATCCATGCCTTCATTTCCTCCCGCCTTTACTACTGCAACTCACTTCTTTACGGCATCAGCACTACATCCCTCAACAGACTCCAACAGGTTCAAAATGCAGCTACACGTCTCCTCACACATACCGAAACATGGCATCACATCACCCCAGTCCTCAAAGACCTCCACTGGCTTCCTGTCTCCCATTGCATCAACTACAAAATGCTGGTCCTCACCTACGAATCACTCCACCATCTGGCCCCCCATTATCTAACAAACCTTCTCACTCCTTATCAACCCCTACGGTCCCTCAGATCCACCGCAGCCGGACTCATATCCATTCCCACATCCACACTCTGCAGCTTTGGGGACAGAGCCTTCTCATTGGCAGCTCCTAGGCTCTGGAACTCCATCCCCCAAGATCTCAGTGACTCGGAGTCCCTCACAGTCTTTCAGTCCTGCCTCAAAACACATCTTTTCAACTCTGTCTACCCATAAGCCCCCCCCCCCTCTCAATCAACTTCCTCTTGACTGCCTTTTTATTTTTTATTTTACTATACTTACTTGTTTGCCTGTCCTTGTTTGTCTACCCTCCCTCATACTGTAAAGCGTATTTGAGTTGTGAAAAGCGCTATATAAATAAAATGCATTATTATTATTATTATTATTATATATCACTCAGTATAACAACCAGTGGCGTTTTTATATGTACAAAAGTGGTGGGGCACGATCAACTTAGATCTGTATAAGCTTCTGGTGCTTTGTTAAACATGTAAACAAATAGCTGTAGGCTATCCATGGTTCCAATAGAGAGAGAGGGGGGGGGGGGGGGGTATTAGAAAAAAAGACACTCATCACCAAGGTCACAATATCAATCGATCCAGCAGAGCAATAGCCTAGGCATAACACAGAAGATCAACATAAGATAATATAAAATGAACTTACCAAAGCTGAAGTAGATGGTCAACTTCATTAATTTTCGCGATTTTTTTATTTTGTTTTATTAAACCTTTATTCAACCAGATGGTCCCATTGAGATCATCAATCTCTTTTTCAAGGGAGACCTGTCCAACATGGCAGCAAGTAGGTTACAACATGAACATAAAACAACAGATAACAATAAAGGACATCGTATTTACAGGGCTACATGTACATACCTAGAGACATGGACAAGTACCAACAGTATATTCATATCTCGCCCTGTCAATAAGCCTCACCTTCTTGGCAACAACTGTATTGTTTTTGAAGTGGTGGAGAGACAATGCACAGTTTGACCCACTGCTGTTACCCATGGCCAAAGCATATCTCTCTGTCCCAGCAACATCAGTATACCAAGCAAGAGAGTTTTTTCCACAGCAGGGGATATTGTAAACGCCCAAACATCCCAGCTTCTACCTCGAAATGTGGACATGCTCATATTCCTAAAAGATAACCTTGATGATGCTGAGTGAGTGAGTTAGAGTTGAGTTACTTGAAAAACTAAAGTGAAACTTGATTTATTCTATTGCAGGCAGGGTAGGATTTTCACCGGCGGCCATGTCTGGTCCGGCTGTCAGTGTCAGCTGTGTTTACTCCTGTCATTCAAACAGGACGCGCTGGAGAGGGGGCGGGGCTTATATCCATGTGAATACTGTGGTGGAAACCAACTACGACAAAATTAATTAATTTGACCGTGATTTAATTGTAATTCACGTTTAAAAAATGATGCCGAAGTAACTAAATATTGATAACGGTTAGTAAAAACCATGCTTTGACAAGTGTGCAGACAAGACGGCAGGCGAAATACAATGCGTGTTCTCTGAATGGAGCGATCTCCATTTGATCAGATCAGGTAACCTGTATCTGGTCCGTCCAAACTCACAACCACGTCCTAAAGACGCCATGACACAGACAGTCTGTGGTTTGTACATGTTTAACTTTTGTTTAATTTCTGAACAGATATGAGGAGCTGTGAGGAGTTGATTAAAGAGACACACACACACACACACACACACACACACACACACACACACACACACACACACACACACACACACACACACACACACACACACACACACACACACACACACACACACACACACACACACACACACACACACACACACACACACACACACACACACACACACACACACACACACACACACACACACTTTTGTATTTCAAAGTACACTGCTGAATGATGTATGTGCAGAGTTTGACCCTTGAAGGCTGTTTCTTCTGCTCTGAAATTGAATATATTTGTTACATATTAATAGAATTGTAGTTTTTTGGTTTGATTTTGGATTTGTGAATGGGAGAAGTAGTAGATGGAACAAATACCAAACACTAATTATTCAAAGTAGAGTATTTCATTTTATATACGGTAATACTAAGGAGGCATAGGCCTATATGATGATATAATGTTTGACATTATTCATATTAAAAAAGTGATTTGTTTTCCATGTCATTCGTGTGTTTTTCTTATCAGAAAGTGAAGTTATTTATTCGTAAGCTCCAAATCCAAATGTTTCCCTCAATGGCCTTTGTGCCCCTAAAATGACGAAAATCCAAGCCTGATTGCAGGGTCTGATTATTATATTGTTGACACTTTAAAATACTACTATCCTACTAAAATGCGGTACAAATGAGATTTATTATTTAATAAACAAAACAAATTCAAGTAAAAAAAAAAAGAAGAAATGACAAAACAAATTCACATTTCTTTCTTTATTTTTCAATATCGCGATAAATATCGTACCGTAGACTTTTTATCGCGATATTATCGTACCGTGAGTTTTGGGTATCGTTACATCCCTAATAAGTCGTCATGAACACATCTGTCCATCAGACAGAGGGCTGCTGTGCCTCCTGTCATCATTAATGGACGTCTCTTTAAAATGACCGCTCAGAGGAGAGGAGTTCTCATTTCTCTAACTGCCTGCTGCTTCCCCTCCTCTCTCCTCGGATCCCCTCCTCAGTCCTCCGCTCGCATCGCCTGTGGGCGGCACTAAGTCTCGAGGATAGGAGTCGAGGAGGGGAGTTAGAGAAATGAGAAAGGGCCCATGTCGTTCGACATTTTATGTAGCTTTTTTTCTTATTTTCAAAATACTATATTACTGTAGTGCCGAGAGATAGGAGTCGGAGGCGGTGCATCGAAGGTGCAAAAGGGAACTTTAATGAGGAGCAGCAAAGGTCATGTTGTCCGGTTGCAGTCCGGGAAGAAAAGAGAAAGAGGCCAGGAGGGCACACAATATATATAGTTAACCACATATGTCCGTGCGGAAACAATACCCCCAACCTGTAGTTCCATGTGTGAATTATGTGTCAGTGTGTTAATAAGTGATCACTACAATACCATGTCGTTTTTTATCATATTTTCTACATACTATATACTACGTTGTATAGTATTAAAAAGTAAAAAGGTATTGAGGAACATGAAAGTAGTACTTAAATAAATGATGAAATAGAGTGAGTTGGCTAATCTAAACAGGTGAGTTTTGTGGTGGGATTTGAATGATCTGATTGTTTCTGATGTGTGGGGGGAGTGAGTTGCACAGTCTGGGAGCAGTGCAGCTATAAGATATAACACATCATTTGTTCTGATCCCTTCGACATAGCCTACTATATTATGACATTTTCTGACATAGCCTACTCATAATAATGATGTTGTTGTTTGTTGTGATATGACAGAAAGGTATATACAGACCTTTTGGATTTTTAGTTTCCTCTTCCACTCCCGCTTACAAATCATATGTGTTGAAATGTATAGTTTACACAGATTGACAAAGGTATTGCTGAATTATTTGCTTTATTTATACAATGCTTCTTTGTGAACGTATAATTCAAATGATGTTTTATTTGAACACCAGAGGGAGCCATTCTCCAAGAATTCAACAAACAGTTTTACAAAAGCTCTTTATTTATTCTCATTGTATAATAAATATAAAGTATCACATATATGTACACATTTGCAACACAAAATATAAATCGTTAAAATATTTATTCATTAATTAATGCAAGTATTACTGCATATGTGTGTATATTTATGATATCACTGTTGCATATCACAAATGGGCAAAAAATCTACCAACCAAGAACTACATGTTTCAATTAGTCAGACTTGTGGTCGCATGTATAGAGTGGTCAGCAGTTCACCACTTCCTGTTCCCGCGTCTTAAAGTCAAGTTTTTTTTAACGTGTTTTTGGTTAAATTCCTGAAATAAGGTCTGTGGGTAACTCAAGCAGTAGAGATGTTTACGTTTTGTTCTACAACATAAAATAAGCAAGTTGATACACCACTAGTGAGCGTCTAAAGCGAGACGTCTAAACATCATCACACCAAACATTAGCCGCCTTTAGCTTAGCGGTGGTGACGTGGACCCATCATAAAGGTGGTGTGAATATGTGGAGATTATCCAGCTAAAGAAACCTGCTTGTATCATAAACGTGTGTTTCCCACAGATCTTAATTGCAATTTTCCATTTCTTTAGGGAGCCCTTGCTGTGCTAACGTCCGGTTCGGCCTTCTAAAAGACGTCATCGCTGCACCATTCTATTGCGATAACACTGAACGCATGAAACCATTGACAGCCAATAATAAGTGTACAGGTCAGAAAGACGTGAATGAGACCCAAGATTAGAAAAGCCTTCTGTTATCTCACAGACGCAGCCCTGACAATCCTCTTTATCCTCTTGTCTGTGGGACTAATACTGTGTGTGTGTGTACGTGCACTCACACACACTAGATCTGGAGATGTGTGTTCCCAGATGTTTTCTAAACATTTATTTGACCAACAAACCTGGCCTGGTGCATCACTCGGAGCTAAGGTCAGAGCAGACTAATGGCGGGATAAACACTTGCTTTCAGTGTAATACTCCAAAACACTCTCAATGCAGATAAATCCTGCTATGAGTGTCAGAGACCATATTCTGGCCTGAAATGGTTGACAGAGCAGATTATGGGGCAGACAGTATATTAAAACCCTGCAGGGTGTAACAGATGGATTTCTTTCCGCTTTGTGATCAATCCAGCTGAGCTTTATATCGTACGGAGACATTCATCCGTGTGCGGATTATGAAGATGAAACAGCATAACAATACATGCTGCAGTGCAACACTGCTGAGTCAGACTTTCATCTGCTCCTTCTTGGCTTGTAACCTGGACTCATCAGTTCTACTTTGTGCCAGGTATTATAAAGAGACCTTCACAATACATCCGCATTGCTGCAACAACACACAATGTGCTCCATTCTGTAAAAAGATGGAAACTGAGGATGTTAGATTTGTAAACAATCAGACATACATTTATTTTGTAAATACAGACATGTGTTTAGAAAGGTGGGTTATAGGGTTAAAGTTGGCGGCCCATATGCGGTGTTCACTGTCAAGTACATGGTTCAACTCCCGAGCCTGTGAAGAAATGCCATGTCATCCCCTCTTTCCCCCCTTTCAAACTGTATCTCCAATAAAGGCACCGTCTGGCCCTGAACACATCACTCTGTACCTCTGACTAAAGTATGTTTCGTACACAAAGGTGGAACAATTATTGAGATTTCTTTCTTTACTTTCAAATAAACCTATTTTGCTAATCAGCTTTTTGCTATGAGCGATGAATGAAAACAAAATGTTCTGCGAGTAATAACAGAAGAAAATGTAAGAATTGTCTATTTTTTCACTAACTTAAAAAAAATGCACATCATTTGAATTTCCTGTGTTGCCTGCAAGCTACATCTGATACATATTTAATTTAAAAGAGAAACAATGACGATCTTAAAGAAAGTTTTAAGGTGATTTAATTAGTGACGCAAAAATGCTTACTTACTTTATTGCTATAAAATGCAAATAAAAGTATATTATTATCGATATTATATAAATATATAAACATATTGCAGGTGGAATTGATCTTAACTTTTCTACTATGACAATTTATGCATGTAAAATCATAATATCAAGAGTAACTTTAAATGTTGTGGAGTGAATGTATGCTACACATGTATGCCAATGAAACATTAAACAGGCCCTGTTGACCTTCTTTTGGTTTCCCCTTTCCTGTATTGTGTTAAATAGATTGTTGTGTTCCCTCCAGAGGGAGTTTCTCTCCCACACTGACATTGAAGTCAACAAAGACTCTATTTCTATATTTATCGATCTATTTTATTACTATATCAGTCCAGGTTTTCTCTGTGTCGCAATGTACAATAGTGGAAAATAACTAAATAAATGTACTCAAGTAGTGTACCACATATGGCATACCTATACAGTATATCAATGGTTATTTATGAGCTGATTTATATTTCTTGCTTATAATTTGAATTGATAAAGTCCTTGAAGCTGTCAGAAAATTGTACTGCAGAAAAAAGTACAATACTGGCTTCTGAAATATAGCTAAGTAGGAATATGAAGTAGAATAAAATGCAAATACTCAGATAAAGTGCCTGAATTGTAAATGTACTCTATTACACTCAAATACTAGATATAAGTACTTCTTCCACCACTGGAAGAGTGTGTGTGTCCTTGCGTGTGTGCAGTGCATGTGTGTGCGCGTGCGTGTGTGTGTTTCTGTGAAAGAGGCAGGGGGCGTGTCCCGGGCTCAGCTCAGCTCTGCTCCGTCCCGCACACAGGGCAGTCGGTCCTGACGCACGGACGCTCCTCTCCTCTCCGGAGCCGCGCGCAGAGATCAGTCTGCCGGGGAGAGAGCCACCATGTCCCGGCAGGACATGGTAACTTCAATGTTATTTTTTTACCTTTAGCCGTAACAAGGTCATCTGTTCGGACTGAGCGTATTTAAGTGAAAGCTGATGCGCAGCGACGGGAGCGTTGAGGATTTCCGGATTTTGCATCAGTTTCCATACTTTTGATAGATTCATTCAAATGTGTTGAGAACTCTAAGGACTACTTTGATCTCTTTTACTTTTTTGACACAAACACTAAGACTTTTGGATACTTTATTACAACTTTTTTGAGTTGGAGATGGAGCCGGAGGAGGGGAAGCTCTCAGTGTGGGTCTGCCGGGAGGAGAAGCTCGTCTCCGGGCTGACGAAGCGCACCACCTGCGCAGATGTGGTCAGAGTCCTGCTGGATGACCAGAACCTGCAGCAGGGGGCCGCGGCCGCGATGCTGTCCGGAGCCCCGCAGTCCTACTGCGTGGTGGAGAAATGGAGAGGCTTCGAGAGGATTTTACCCAACAAGACCAAAATCCTCCGGCTGTATAGCGCGTGGGGGGAAGAGCAGGAGAATGTCCGATTTGTCCTGGTGAAGAACGAGGCTTCGCTACCTAATAATGGACCCCGCAGCGCTGAGGCCCGTGTGGTCCAGAGCCGGGAGAGCGGCGGTCCGGGCGGGGGGCTGAAGGGCACCGCCAAGACCTGCTGGACCGCTGCGGCCACCGCGGCCAACCTGACCCAGGACAAGCAGAGGCGCATAGTCAGGAAGGCTTTCAGGAAGTTGGACAAGATGAACAAAAAGAAGGATCAGACTGTCCCCAAAGATAAGGGCTCGGTGGAGAAGATGGAGACGCTGGTTCACCTGGTGATCTCCCAGGACCACACCATCCGGCAGCAGGTCCAGAGGATCAAGGAGCTGGACCGGGAGATCGAGCGGTACGAGGCCAAAGTGCACTTCGACCGCATCAAGAGACATGGCGTGAACTATGTGCAGGACACATACATGATGGACGCCTCCTCGGAGGACACTGCCGCCTCTGACTGTAAGCGTAAAGCGGAGCGGCAGGACGCGCGGTGCACGGAGGAGGCGGTGGCGCAGTTCGAGGAGTATGCGCTGCAGTGCGAGGAGGTGGTGCGGCTGCAGGAGGAGGTGACGGAGCGGGAGGCGCTGGTGGAGTGCATCACCGGGGAGATCCAGGAGGAGCTCAACAGGCGGTGGATGAAGCGGCGTCGGGAGGAGATAGGAGCGGAAGCGGCGAAGGACACGGACAGCCTCGCGGAGGAGATGAGCCTGGCTGCCTCTCCAGATGTGGAGGCAGATGTGGGTAGTTCGTCTGAGAATGAGTTTGTGTTGGAGGAGGAGAGGATTAAAACGCAGCTGGACACCAGCTTGTACATCGGGCTGCGGTTGAAGACAGACCTGGACTCCACCAGGGGGGACTTGGACCTGAGTTTGGCGCTCTGGGAGACCAGGGAGAGTGAACTTCTGGACCTACTGGCTAAAGTTGAGACCATGGAGATAGAGCAGGTGACTGAGGATGGTGAGGCAGAGCTGGGGCCAGTGAGCATTGAAGCTGAGGCCCCAGAGGAGAAGAGCAGCGTCTGGGTGGAGCAGGCCAGAGGTCTCTCCAAGACCTGCCACACCAACGACGAGGACTCGGACACAGGCTTGAGCTCCATGCACAGCCAGGACTCTGACAACCCCCCTGTGTGCGAGTCACTGGTATAGACTTTGTGAAGCATGTTGGACTAAACTCAGGGGCAGAGAATCAGTGTTGGCTATGGAGTGGTGCAGTGATGACGTGTTTTTGTAGTCTATCCCGGAAGTTAGTATCGCAAGGGCTCCTACAATAAAAAACAATGGGCATTTTCCATTGGATATTGGATGGAATATTGAAGAAAATAAGATATGTGGCAAACACACATTCATGAAATGTACACGTTTTGTTCAGCAGGATAATCTCCACATATTAACACCATGTTGATAGTTGAAGTGTAAATGCAAACGGTAGAAGTAAAAAGCTAACGTTAGCCATTTATAAACTCAGTTAAGCTAACGTTTGGCATGTTGACAGTTAGTAGTCTCATTTAGCCAATTTTAAGACATGTAAAAGCTTCAGGCTATCACCATTGGGCTATTTACTGACTTAGTTTGTGTCGTAAAAACAAAGCATGAAAGTCTCGTAAACTTCTATCGTTTTCGGAAATCTAACCAAAAACGTAGGCTATTTAAAAAAAATTACTTCAAGACGAGGGTGGGCAATATTGCAAATACGTATTTCAGGGTTTAGGACTCATTCCTGCACCACTCTATACTGGGAGATGTTTCCCAAAATGCACCTCAACACAGATCATTCTACAGCAATAATTCCTAAAAGTAGTTGCACAGTAAGCTTGGGGGGTCAGCATGAGTAGAGAGGGGAAATACTGCCATGCTGCTCCATAGCTGACCTCCATGAGGAGAGTCAACAGAGTAAGACAAATAGGAGTATTATAATAAACCACTGATAATCTGTAGTCTTCATCGAGAAACTTACTTCAAAGTAAACTCGACACAGAGAGTTAATAACAGCTTGCTTATGTCAGGGCACATTTGGCTGAAGCCGCTAAAGGGGGAGACTGAGTGTTACACTCTGTAAGTACAGGTTTCCTTTAAAAGGTCATAAGTAATTGTAGCTTAAAGCACAGAGAAGTACTGCGAGGTCAACTCCAAAATGCTCTTTGGATCAGACAAAAGCACAATTAATGTCAGGTCACCTCAGCCTGTTCAAAACAACATTGAAATGCAAAATCAATGGCAAGGTAAAGTCTTACCTAACTACTATGCTAAATTGTATCAGCATTTTGGGAATGAAAACTGCACACTTTGTGAATTGGTGTTGAAACCGTGATCCCTGTCCAGCTGGCTAAGCAGAGTAGATCGATTGATATTGATCACCGTATTAAAAGTGTCTGTCTTTAAAGCACAAAAAGTTATATTTATTTAACAATAGACATGAGTCATCTGCAACACTCTGTCCTGAACGAGTCAACTATCATATAGGATTATCTTTTCTTTTCTTCTAGCGGCTGTTTCATTGTTGTTAAAAGCAGTGGTTCTAAATCTTTTTGGCTTGTGTCCCTTTAAAATAATTCAAAATCATCTTACAAAGTTAAGCATTTCTAGAGCTGTGAGCATTTCAAGCAAGCAAAGACTGATTTATTGATCAAGTTTGAATAATTATAGACCTAAGGAAGACACATATCTAAAAGACCGAAAACATATACATCACTTTATTGGGCAAAATTGTTTTGTGCACATTGTCTCATTATGACCAACTAAGAAGGTCCTGAACTGTTAAGGGGGGAAACAGTCCACAGAATATTCATAAAGATATAAGTTCAGGACAAAAACAAATGTGCGCTTTTTAAAAGATGTAGTCCAGTATTTGACTTCCATAGAGGTGAGAGACTTACAAAACACAATAAATACAATTTATTTAGAGGACGGCTTACATAAATGAATCTGCAAGAAAACAAACACCAGGAATACAAATGTGAGACTGCACATTCGATCGCTACAGTTTAGTCTTATCTGTCTATTTAACAATTGTATGGAACAATCTATGGAAAGCCAAGAAGTCCAAAAACGACTTAAGATTTAAATTAGAAGCAGTCATTTCTCATACTTTACTTCCTTCATGAGGCATTATGATCCTCAATAATGTTACCTTCTAAATCAATCTGTGAGTACAGACACCTGTAAGATTACATTTGAAGAGAAGTACCCCATTTAGTCAGACCAAAGCCTCTGTATCTCTGAACACTGACGTTAAGAAGAACTATTTTAAGCCCCCGCTCACTTTCTACATCCTGGAAAAAGTTGCTGTGTCAGCTGTGCGTCCTTATGAACTTTTCCAGGAACTGCAACAGAAAACAACACAAAAGCTACCACAATAAATTATTTTAAGATCATCCTTCAGTTCAATCCCTCTGTATGTTTGTCCGACTGCATTGATATGAATTGTACATGTTTGTCCAACTGTAAATGAATGAATAACATAGAAGAGACTGATGATACTGTTTCTGTGGCTTTAGCTGTTAGCTTTAGCCAAATACTAGCTCATAGCTAATTTATGTAGCTTGTTCAGGGAGAGTTTGGGCCTTTACGTACATGCAATTCAGCTAAATGGCTCCAAATCAGCAACTCTGAAGCTACAGCAGGGTGTTCAGATGCTCTGTAGCTACATCGTGACGCTAACAAAACTACACATGACTGTTAGTGTTGAAATAAAGAGTAAAACCTACGTGGCTTGTAGTGTGGCTTCATTTAGCTTACTTAGCTTGTTTCATAGCATTATTATCTGTTAGCAGCTGAGTTAACAGAGTACCACCTCAGTTAAAGGTCACCTATTATGCAAAATCCACTTTTCCATGTCTTTTATACATCAACCTGTGTGTGTAAAGAGATTCTGAAAGTGTCAGAAAAAAAGATCCTCTCTCTTTTTCTCCTGATCCAGTTATATAAAAATCTGTCTGAAAATGAGCTGATCAGATTCTGGCCACTTTATGATGTCATAACTTGTGTAACCATTATCCAACCACCAACCAAGGTAACCCCCCCCCCCCCCCCCCCCCCCCTGAAACAGAGGGGATTATGGGATGCTACAATGATCTGTTTGGTATTTCGAGCCATGTTTTGTATATAACTAAAAACTATGTAAAAGAGTATAATAGGGTTAAGAGATTTCCCTCCTGACATTAGTTAAATGCCTTTTTTAAACAATGTTTAGCATTCTACATGTGGTTTTTGGATGATGAAATGGTGTAATGTGCCTTTAAAATGCAGTGCTTAGTGGTGAAAAGATAAGTTAAGATAAGATAAGATCCTAAGAGTGGACATAATAAGAATACAAATGATATAATTGTATGAATACAAATAGGAGTAGTCATAACCTGGAGTAGTTGAGTTGACATATATACAATATGAGTGAAGATACCTCTATATGCATGTCCAATGTAGGCACACACAGTTCAGGTGTTATGTACATATAAGGGTGTGTGAAGGCGTGCGTCTCGTCCTGTCATACCCATCATGCATACTTGTGTTTAATTGCTGCTTCCTGATCGGTCTTGCATAAACTCCTGCATTAATGATGACAGGATGAAACAGAGATCTGGAGGTACAGAGCAACGCTTTAAAGCTCGAGTTACCACCCAGTAACACACACCTCCACATAATCCTTAGGTGGTGTTTTACAGGGTTGAATCAAACAAATTACAACACAATATTTAACTTGTGTTAATCTAGGATTTGTATTCATTAAAGTTGTGTGATATCTGTATTTTCAGTTTTTGCCAGGGCAGCCCAATTCATTGTTTTTGAATGGAAATTAAATATTCAAATGGAAGGAAGCAAGGCATTTGATAAACGTTCAATATTTATAGAAAAACATTTTGAAGGAAATATGGTGGAGCTTCAAAGATATAACAGCCTACAAATCGTATTCTATAACCCAGGAGTGTCAAACTCAATTTCATCGCGGGCCACATCAGCGTTATGGTTTCACTCAAAGGGCCGGTTGTAACTTTAAGACTATATAAATACATATATAAATATTTAATATATATAACATCATTTATTATATTACATGATTGCCTCTGCATTGGATTATCTTCAGATACGTCTGAAATCAGAAGTCTAGCGCAAATAATTGCAAGTCTCTTCAGTGTGCATGTCACAACATTATTTAAAAAGAAAAGCCAAATTCTGGAAAAACAGAAAAAAAGAAGAGACATTTTGAAAAAAAAGTAACATTTTGAGAAAAAGGCAAATTCTAAGAAAAATGCATATTTTGAAGGAAAAAAGGCATATTGAGAAAAAAAGGCAAATTTGAGATGCATTGTGGGACATGTAGTTTATGGGCAACGTGCTTCTGTAAAGTAGCATGTAACCGTATAATAAACATATTATATTCTTTGCAAGCTCTTGTGGGGCCACATAAAATGAAGTCGTGGGCCGGATTTGGCCCCCGGGCCTTGAGTTTGACACCCCTGCTATAACCGATACAATTCCTCCTTAAAAATCATATCATAATTATTCATTACATGGGCTAGTTGAATACTTGATTGGTCAAGTTGGACATTCCAGAGGTGGTTTTTGTTGTAACAGACCATTACTTTTCTCCATCAGCACAACACTTTGGATTCATGATAGCTAAACTGAAAATAAAATAAAAAGAGAGCAAGAGAATGAAAGAGGTCAAGAGACAGAACGCTGGATGTCGGAGAAATCAGCAGAAGAAGACAGACAGGAAATAAACACTATACAGAACAGCAAAAGAAGACAGACAGGAAACAGTGTTTACTTCAAAATCATGCAGCCCTATTTTTTGCAAATAAGAGAAGATGAATGGAATATTTGATATTAAGATACTTAAACAGTAGCATGTCTAAATGTCTCTCAATAAATCTCACCGTATAAAACCCACATTGCATTTGGTTTAGGAAGATGTACATTATACACAATGATATTCTAAAATTATAAATACAAACATATTAATTGTTCTAAAGGCTAATTCCTGTGTGTTCAGACTGGTACGTTAAAGTGAGTAGATAACTTTTTAACTAGTTTCTCTAATTGTTCTCATCACACAGTCAATACCACACCATGATAATTCCGGACGTGTCTCCAAACAAAGGTTGTCATGTCGTGCCAGGTTTCCTTGTTCTGCAATGCAACTCTCTCTCTGATAATCACCACACCCTGAGCTGAGCCACGTTTGGCATGTACAGCATTATCCCCAGAGCCCGTGTCTACAGAATAAGCCCTGTATCTATATCCACAGGGGAAATGAGTCCAGAGGAAATGGCTCCAATGTAGATGGTGTTAACCAGCAGGCTCTGAGCATCATGTGCATCAGTGGGGGAGTACCTAAGAAGTACATGGGTGTAGGGATGAACGTACCATGAAAGGTAAGTATTCTCCTGTAAGCTAATTTGACTTAAATCACTTGTTAAAATGTGCAATACTATACTAAATGTTTAGCTTGAACGGGAAGATAAAAATAAAACTGAAAAACGAACTGAAAAAGTGGTAGTGAAATGGAGAGGCTAACGTTTAGTGTTAAAGTGAGTGAATTTCTTTACGTATTCTCTTGAAAGATTCCCCTTGTTTAAGGTTTTAAATGTAAAGGTCCCATGTCATGCTTTTCCGGTTATGACCCGTCCCCTTGTGTGTTATGAAGGTTTTTATGCATGTAAACGGTGTGCAGAGTCAAAACCCTCAAAGATTTGATTTGATTCTTCCGGGTACGCATGATGTCATCCGTACCCGGAACGAAATGGACCAATCCGTGGAGCCGTTACGTTACGTCCGCGGAGCCGTTACGTTAAGCCCCCGCTGATTGGTCCAAATTGACCAATCCCCGGACTTCCTCACACACTCAGTGCAGGCAGCTCTGCTGATCTCTCCTCCCTGGCTGCAGGCTGATAACAGACAGTTGGGATCGCGGCGAAATTCTCTCTGCAGACCCATTCTCACAGCGTTCATCAACCTTTTTCTTACTCAATATCAAGCCACACTTATTGTTTTTACTTCGGCTGTGACTTTGTGTGTGCTCAGGGTGAGTTTGGCTGTGTTTCGCTGTGTATCGCTAAACAAGGAAATCACACCTCCACGGAGCTCAGCGCGATTCACAACGTCCCGACTGGTCCCGACCAATCAGAGCACACTGGGCTCACAGGGAGGGGGGGGCAAGAGCTGCAACGAGCCGTTTAGTGGAGAGAGTGAATACACATACTTTACAGAGATGCTGTATGCGAAACCAATGTGAGTTTGGAAAATTGCACAGTATAAATGTATTCTAGTAGACCTCAACAATGGAATTATGACCAGTGGAAATGGCCATGACATGGGACCTTTAAAACATTTGAAACAGCTGAGATTCTGAAAATGTTTGAACACGGTAACAAAAACAAATAAAAATCGTAATTACAAAATAAGTGCTAAAATAATTTAAAGTTTTTGTTTAAGTACATTTATTTGAAGTCTTAATTTAAGTAAGATGAAACAAAGTTTTGTATAAATTGTTGATAATAGCAAAGGAAATTTAAAAATATGTTATGCCATAAAAAAGTAATAGTATAGTATCTCAATGTTCAACTGTTCTCTTTATGAGCAAATACCTTAAATACCCAACAAATACTGATTTCAACGTATCATCAGGTAAGATGTCTTCCCTGAGGGAGCGTCTGACAGCTGCCAGCCTGCTGATCTGTCTCCTGTAAACATGTCACAGTATTATTCCCGCTGTCATCTGATACCATCCATTTCATTCCTACACTCACTGCTTTTTAAATCGGTCCAAGTTGTTGAATTCATCAGAGGCTATCCGCTGGTGAGTTCCTCTGCTCTGGATTGTTTCAGGTTAAAGAATGTTTGGCAGCTGACACCCACTTTCTCCCGTGACACCCACTTTCTCCCGTGACACCCACTTTCTCCCGTGTCTTCAGTGGCAGATTGTGGTTCAGTTACAGTGTCAGGTTCATTTGATACGCTTTGTTTCTGTCTGTTTTACTCACCCCTCTTTCTGTCTTATCAGCCTCTACAAGCAACACGTTCTCACATGTTGACCTTCTGGCCTTTACATGTTTTTGGGAAATAGCTTGTTTTCTTTCTTTCCAAGTTAGATATGAAGTTTCATACCACTCACGCTGCAGTAAGGATGGCAGCTTTACTCTCTCCAAACAACTGCAAAGCTCAATAACATGTTATCGAGTTATGTGATTGCACTTTTCCTAAATGCTAAGCGCAGTGGCTGTGTGCAGCCTACTTTTGTGTTGTCACTGTGATGCTGCCAGGTTTGTCCCGTACAGAAACCGACCTAAAAACCTGTGCCACATTGGAAAACATGCACTTTGGCAGTCGATGCTGCAAACAAAGCTGAGTACGCTGTTGTTTGTCAAGAGATTGTTCAAGCATTTAAATGTTTGAAACAACACATGTTGGTATTGCAATTGTGTTCATGCATGGTGGTCTCCTTTGTTCACATCAGTGACATCAGTGACATCAATAGGTCAAACGTGCGCTTCTATTTGCTTACGCTCCAACACATTGTACGTGATTGCTAAAAGGCAGGACAACTCTAAACGGTTGAGCGATCACAACAGAGCCGGCCAGCTAACCAATCGGGAGGGATTGATAGAAATTCAGATATTCTTTTTATTCTGGTAGATCCGACGAGAGAGCAGTGCCGTTATTCTATACGGTATCTCTCTTACTGTAATAGAAAAGGTAAATTATTCTGAAATACCCCCTAGCAATCAGGCTGTTTGACTCTCTCTCTATCTGTGTGTGTGTGTGTGTGTGTGTGTGTGTGTGTGTGTGTGTGTGTGTGTGTGTGTGTGTGTGTGTGTGTGTGTGTGTGTGTGTGTGTGTGTGTGTGTGTGTGTGTGTTGGCCCTCCTGGTGTTGTGTTTGGCAGAAACATTGTGAGGTGGCATAAGGGCCAGTTAGCAGCAGATGCGCAAATCAAAAAACAACATTTTATATAACCAGACCTGAACACACACACTGCATGTGTGTTTGATCATCGGTTGACTCGTTTTAAGACTTATGTACTTTAATTTAATCTAAAAAAAAAAAAAGTGTCTTCATGCCAATGTGCTCTCCGAAATTGCCTGTTGGTTATGGCAACAGGCAAGGTGGATGATTAATAGCAACAAATCAACATTTTGATAGTTCTGGGAAAGCAGGGGGGGACGAAACACATGGTGCAAAAACACATTCAGCTTCTTTGGCTGATGGTAGCTTAGGCCAAACAATACATTTGTTATTTTAGAAAATCTATCCACCACCCTGAAAAAGGTGGTGTCACCTTCAGATTGTGGCGATCTGGTGACAAAGTCCACTGAGATGTCAGCCCAGGGCCGGCTGGGAACAGGCAGTGGCTTGAGCAGAACCATTTGGGGACTGGAAGAGGTTTTATTCTGGGCGCAGATGATGCAGGCGGCCACATACTCCTTGACATCCTTTTCCATAGATGGCCACCAGACCCGTTGCTTGATGACCGACATGGTGCTTTTAACCCCCGGATGAGCAACGAGGTGTGAGCCCAATGAAAGGTGGCACAGATACAGGAACACACAGCCATATGGCGGGGAACCATTAGGTAACGGGCTCTCACCGTTAGCACGTTTCACTTCTGTTTCTATTGGCCATGTTACCACTGCTGCCACACCTTTCTGGTTCCTAGGCTGAGGATTCAGGATAAAAAAAACACCAGAAAGTGAATCTGGCTTGGCATTTTGTGAACCGGCTCTGAACGACAAGGAAAAGTTAAAACAGTTTAAAAAGAAAGCCCATCTTGCCTGCCGTGAGTTCATTCGCTTAGCTTTACGCAAGTATTTACGGTCCATACTATGAACGGTTGCTCAAGCCCCTCCAGCCAGTGTCTCCATTCCACAAGCGCTATTTAAACTGCTAAAAGTTTTCTGTTGCATAAATCACAATTGCGTTCAGCAGTTGTTGAATGACAGAAAGGCACGTGGGTTGGCTTCATCGGCATGTGGAGTCCACACAAACTGGACATTGGCAGAGATGAGTGCATGGAGAGGTGCATCGAAGGAGCTCAAGTTCCTTATAAAGCATCCTTAGAAGTTAGTAAAACCAAGACAAAGCTGTACCTTTTTTCTGGTGCATGGGAGACAGCATTGATCTTTCTTGGATCCATCTTGACCTGGTCAGGAGCAATGATGAAGCCCAGGAATGAGACAGAGATTTTGTGAAAATCTGATTTTTCAGCCTTCACGAAGAGCTGGTTTTCAAGAAGCCGCTTGAGGACCTGGCGGACATGCTGAACATGGACTCTATATCAGAAGAGAGGATCAATATATCATCCAGGTAGACAAACACAAATGATTCAAATAGTCTCTGAAGACGTCATTCACAAAGGCCTGAAATAAAGCAGGAGCATTAGTTAGTCAAAATGGTGTTACTAAGTATTCAGAGTGTATTGAATCCAGTCTTCCATTCATCCCCCTCCCTTATACTGACCAAGTGATAGGCCTCCTCAAGTCCAGTTTAAGATTTTAACTTAACATAAATGTCTGGAGAACACAATACAACATGTTTTAAAGGTGCTACAAGGGAACGTTGACACATCTGTTTGTACGGTCACCAAAACAATTGGCACATTATTAGTACAAACAATTAAAAAAGGAGTAACCATTGTTTTTATTATTGATAAAGCTGTCAACAATATTTCTGGCAGAGAACATCAAAAAATCACTCTTCTTAAAAAGCTAGAACCAGCTAAACTGTTGCTCGTAGAAAGGGTTCCCTTGCTGTGTATTATACAACTTCACTCTGACTGCTCATATGCAGATGGCAAATTAAGTTATGTAAAAATTATAGCTTTTTTAACATTTACATGCTGAAGGACACAGGTCGAATGTTACATCGATGAGAGTAACACCTACGTCACTGACGGGCGAATATTACGGCCCCGCCCACTTTTGGGGGAAAACAATGCTGTCATTCGAATGGCGGTCAATACAAATTCTGAAGTTTTTGCCAATCCGATCAGAAATGTAAGAAAACCGTGGATTGTTGGATCTCCAAAGAGCCCGGTTACGATGGCCAGACAGGCAAACAATTACATTAAGCCATTGGAAATCGACAATCGGGGTCTATATATGGTTAAATTAAAATCAGTAGGCCAGGCCGTCATTTCGCCAGCTGTTACTCTCATGAGCGAGGCGGAACATAATTGTTTTATCATGCCAAAAAGCTGCTGTGTCGTTTATTGCACCTCAAACATGAAAACAGATCCAGAGCTCAGTGTTTCTGAACTTCCTCTAAGAACAAAGGACAGTAAAAGAAGAGCTCTGTGGCTTCAGGCCTGATCGCCGTTCCAATGACTAATGGCTTAATGTAATTGTTGGCCTGACCGGCCATTGTAACCGGGCTCTTTGAAGATCCAAAAATTCACGGTTTTCTTAAATTTCTGATCGGATTGGCAAAAACTTCAGAATTTGACCGCCATTCAAATGACAGCTTTGTTTTCCCCCAAAAGTGGGCGGAGCCTTACGTTTTGCCCAGAAGTGACGCGTGTGTTACTCTAGGATGAATGGAAACGCATCACAATGAAAAAACACAAAAATGAACACAGCAAACTGGATAAATGAGTTCCCTGTGAGCTTCAAGCTAACAAGATGAAAACACAAACAGCTGTCCAGCTAGGATAAAAGGGCTGGTGTGTGAATGTGTGTGTGCACGTGCAGTTGAGATAATCCCTGACGAGAGCTTGCAGACAGGCAGACAGGCCTGTGTGAGTGTGTGTGTGTGTGTGTGTGTGTGTGTGTGTGTGTGATGCCATAGGGGTTTGTGTGTCCTCCGAATCCTACACAAATCTGGAATCGTTGACATTATCAGAATAAAAATACCAACATTTCATCATTGGGATAAAAACTCTTAAAAGACATGGGACGTTCTAGTTAGCTTAGCTTTTGAGTACTCCGTTTCTACTCATTACGCTAACGTATTAGCTCTGTTCATGTCGTGACAGATGAGGGAACGTTTGATTTGTAAGAGAGTTGATCATCATCAAATCAGAGATTTAAAGTAGACAAGTGAAACGAGAAATATACAGCAGGACATTTAGTTGCCCTTTAAAGCTCTCTGTGTGTGTGTGTGTGTGTGTGTGTGTGTGTGTGTGTGTGTGTGTGTGTGTGTGTGTGTGTGTGTGTGTGTGTGTGTGTGTGTGTGTGTGTGTGTGTGTGTGTGTGTGTGTGTGTGTGTGTGTGTGTAGGTGTGTGTGTATGTGTGTGAGTGTTTGTGTATGTGAGTGAGTGTGTGCGTGTGTGAGTGAGTGAGTGTGTGTGTGTGTGTTGCCAACTCTCAGGGACAGTCATCGGTCAAACAGCTGTTGACAGATTAACATTTTTTGTTGGATATTTAATGCAGGGTGACCACTGCTCCACCCCGCTAAATGTTAGCATCAAATGGAAGCATCAGTCATTCCAAACTGAGAGAACAGATATTATATTTGAATATAAATGTGTTTTAGACACGACAGATGTATGCGGTGTTTGGCTAGACTTTGAGGTTTCGGTCAAACAGGCCTTCATTAGAGCATACATCCTGTCCATCTGTTGTCATGTTATTATTTCATTTTAAACCACCCATTAGGAAGAAGGAATCCTTTTTACTATCAGCCATCAGCCATTGTAAAACCCAACCTTACCTTTCTGCTGTGTCCTTCAATTGTTTCTCTTATCTTAGATCAACATAATGTAAGATTAGTTTTTTCTGCAATTTAGTGTCCCTAAAATTTCAGAGTGCAATTCTATTATACTCCACTGACATACATAAAGCAAATGGAATACCACAAGACTTAGCAAACTAGCCTACACTACTCAACCCAGTCTCATGGCATTTCGTGTTCACCAACACGATTTTTTTACTATTGATTCGTGTTCACCATCACGATTTCCCCCTTTTTTTCGTGTCACACAGAACGATTTTAAAAGCAATGTATTTCTACTGGTAATGTGTTTCGTGCCTGCAGCACGTCTTTTTCTCCGGTCGGGTCGTGGAAGACGAAGCTGTGTGGTTCATAAAAACATGTTCTTACTCAATATCAAGCCACAATTATTGCTTTTATTTTAAATCGTATAATTTCGGACTTTTGTTGCCGTCTGTAAGGAAAATAAATGGGGCTCAGAGCCTCAGGATACTGAAATCTGTATTTTTTAAATCTTTTTTTCCTTCTAATTTGTTATTCTTTTCAAAATAACACACTGTTATTTACTCACCAATAACACACAATTATCCTTGCTTTTATTTATTGGTTTAATTCCATAATCTCGGGCTTTTTTGGCGTCCGTCAGGAACTGAATTTCAAAATAAAAATAACCGGAAACAGATGTACGCATTTCGAGCGATTACCCAAGATCCTCAGCTATGGTTTAAGCTCGCTGATTGGATGTTTTAGCCGCAATGCATGCTGGGATTTTGTGTTTATATGATATGAAATCCGGAAAACATTTTAAAAGTATAAAATAATACTTAATTCCGAGTGCTCTTGCTTTTCTCTTTGAAAGTCATCACATAACGGCATTGTAATACACGGTTCGGCTGCATTACATATTACAGATCTGCCGTAGTTCTTTATTTAGAGAGCCCTGATGAGAAGACCTTTGGAAAAACTGGAAGAAATGCCGCCGAAACTGAATACTTGACGTGGATCATAAATGTATCAACAATTAAACAACATCTTCAATTTCTCTTCACACAATACGTCTCCTTGCAGTATCTACACTAATTCGGCTGACTTTTACATTTGATCTAATTCATAGATAGGTTATATTTACACCATACGGTGCACAGCTGATAGAAAAGGACTTGTAGTTTTTAAAGATATTACTGATTTTCTTTGAATGTAAGAATGTAAATACTGAGTCTGAAATAGTATAGCAATATGCTGTAAAATGATGTGAAAGCATGCATAAAACTATACATCTTCAGATGTTGTACATACACACTAATAATACAAAGTTATTATGGCTGTGTGTACCTTGTGTGTACCTTGTGTGTACCGCCTAGTGGTTAAAGCACGTTATTGAATTATTGTTTTTATGTGTTATATTTGATTAAAAAAATATTAAGAGTACATACTTTCATAGGGGGAAAGTAAAAGGTCTGTGATAGAAATATAGAATATAAAAAATCAAGAAGATACTATAAGTGATCTCTACAATAAAACAGTTTAGTGCAGGATGTACAAAGATATTATAAGAGGAGGTGCAAAACAGAAAAACGAATTAACCTTTATTTAAACATTAAACAGATTAAGGTCTTCTTTTAAATAAGAAAAAAACTTTGGGGGTATCAACAGATACATATTAAGCCTGACAGAGTACTTAACGTCTAATATATTGCTTTCCTGCAATGTTAACTATGTTGAAGCACTTATTTTAACCCTATTGCAGACCAGGACTGACAATATACAAAGAATATAACGGAAATAATTAATTATTACCACTGTTGTAGTTACATTGTGGGAATTAGGTTACCATATAGTGCATACGTTTCACATTTAGAATTCCATTGCCATTAAAATGGCCGATAGTAAATATATGTAACTATTTAGTAAATGGGGACTGATTTTGGATAACCTAATTACTAAATAGTGGCAGCTTTGTGAGGACGTAATGTATTTGGTGGTGGCGGCTGAGCTAAAATGACAATGACAACATTTTTTTGTTATAAACAAGTACTACAAATATTCTGTTGGACAAAATGATGCAATTCATCTTAGAGAACATAGATACCCGCTCCAAATGTCATGTCAATCAAGCCAATAGTTGACCAGACATTTTACTCTGAACCAAAATGTCAAACTGCTGGTGGCATTTCTTGGAATTTCCTAGGTACCATGAATGTTTTTACTATATTCCATAGACTAGTTGTTGCAATATTTCTATTGACATAGCAACAACATTATCCAGACAAAAGGTTTCTGCAGAATCACGTTACAGCAGCATTATTCAGTGACCATGACCTATTAGATCCCTCTCTCATTAACCCTTTATCATAGTTTACATAGAGCACTGACCCCAGAGTAAAAAGCCCATGATTTATTGAGCTTGTCTGTGATATTATTTATTTAGGCACAATGTGTCTAAATCCACATCCACTATAACATCTACCAACACTGTCAACTGAGAGGCTCAGCTCATAAATAATGAAGCAGAAACAGCTTGTAGGGCCAGAGCTTCTGTTATGCTATGTCAAGCTGCATTAAGACATGGACTCATGAGGACAGCAAGGAGGGATTATAATCAGACATTTTACTTAGAATATCACAATGTGGAGACAACAGTAATGAGCAAGTCAACATGCATTAGTGGGCATGTAAGAGACCAGCAGATGAAAGACGGTTGGAAAGCATTTCAGATTTTTTATTACCACTTATGATTGAATCATGGGCTGGTATTCAAACATCACCATTACAATCCTGCTTTGTAATGTTTTGAGCACCAATTAGAGTTCAGAACATTTGATTGAAAATATGTGGATTATTAATGCTTTAGTACATTTTGTTTGTGTCATGCATATTTTTGCAGCATTGAAGTCAGGAAAAACTACATAGAGCTGAGCTCAGTGACAAAAACAAGTCCAATATGTCCCTAATTTTTTTTAGTTATAGATACAAATGTTGCCTTTTATCAACAGAATGTCATTGTTAGAAGGAACAGTAGACTTTTGAGGAATGCTACTAAATAATAATTTAATATATATATATTTTTAGCAACCTTTAACCTGTTAAGCCCCAAGCCTGTTTTTCAGGTCTCAGGCTCGAAAATGACATTCCCAGAACAAATGACTAAAGCAATGATAAACCTGTGAGTTGGATGTAGAAAAGTCAGAATCAATATAGCATTTTTTTTATTTAAAGTAAATTCAGATTGAACATAGTAAGAAAATGTAAATTATAGTGTCCGTCCAAAAAAAACAACATTACCACCCTTGAACGATGGGATAGTAGACTAAAAACTTTGGGAATCCAAACTATAACATATAATAAGTACCCTGTATCAAGATTGATGCAAAACAGTGTTAATTTCGTCAACGAAAACGATGACGTCGTCAACGACCTTTTTTCCATGACTAAGACGAGACGATGACGAGCTAAAAATAGATTCTTGATAACGAAAACTTTGACGAAATGTATATTTAGTTTTCGTTGACGAGACGAGACTAAGGTGTTAATGGTGGACTGTCGGGCATTCAAAATGTAGGGTATTTCCCCCCAATTGGCGTTAGCGCGTTGACACGAGTAGAGTAGTCTGTCCAAACAGGCAGCCAAAAGGCGTCATATTCAGTCGGAGAAATACACAATTTTCGACTTCCTTAACTCGTAGCTCTGTTGCCCCAATTACGATAACGTTATCACATCAGGTGTGCAGAGGTGGGAGAAGTACTCAGATCTTGTAGTTAAGTAAAACAAATACCAGTGTAGGAAGAGTTCGTCAAGTAAAAGTATTCTCATCAAAATATAGTGAAAGCAGCGACAGTAAAAGTAGTCATTGTGCAGATTGGTCCATTTCAGAATAATATATATGATATGTTTTATAATGATTGATCATTAAAGTGTTCTCACAGCTGGTAAAGGTGCAGCTAGTTTGAATGACTTTGTATACTGCAGGGTAGCTTGTGAATTTACTCCAGGTGGAACTAAAGTCTGATTTAACACTTGATTATATTTCACATCATTCATCCACATCTGTAAAGCAACTAAAGGTATTAAATGCATGTAGTGGAGTAAAAGTACACCATTTACCTATGAACTGTAGTGGAGTAGAAGTACACAGTAGCAAAACATTTAAATACTCCAGTAAAGTACAAGTACCTCAACATTTTACTCAAGTACAGTACACTATTTTAACATAATTATATATATTTCATTTATTTCACATTTAATTGAAACGATTAATTCGGTTAACAATTTGTTAGTTTTTCAGTAATAATTCAATAATAATTTCAAAGTGACACAGACACATTGGATTAACCTTCAGCATCGTTTTGATCGTATTAATGCCATTGAACACAACTTTTGATCAGAAAACAGCAAAGGTAAGACACATTTGCCGTTTTGGCTCCGTAAAGCTACGTTGTGTGTTGTCTGGGTTTTCCTTCGCTGCCCTGAGATCAATGCAGGTATGTGAGTTTTGTACACCAGTTTGTATAAGTTTAATGTTTCACATTGCTTGTGAAAAATATACTACCACTATACGATCACTGATGTTTTGTTGTTGACTGGACACTTATTTTGTAAAAGAGATAGCATGTGAGGATCTCTTAAGCAATGCAGCTCACGTGTCCTTTTTATATGCTGTCCATTGAAATGCAGGAAAGTAATCAGCTCCGAGTGATCTGTTGCCGAGGGGACACTACACCGGAGTTACATAAGCAGAGATAAGATAAGTGCTATTTTGGGGGGAACTCACCTCCTCTGGGGTCCCCCAGGAAGATTTTTTTTAAATATTGAAGTTAAAAGCATCAATCTTGTGCACTTTGATAGCAACATCAAGAGATATGGATACATCTCTCAACACCCATATGTAAAAAAAAAATCAAAGAATCAGAAACGGGTTTATTATTTAAAAACACTTCATTTTCCAATTAAATCATAAACTATGTCAAATTATTAGAAATTGTTAGTAATCAGATTAAACAGAAAAAAGGGATGGAAGGAGGAAATAATAATCCCTCATCACTTGCGGCTTCCCTCATCACTTGCTGTTTGCGGTTGAAATCTCTTTTGCTGGCCAAACATGCTGGATGGAAAGCAGTGATGTCTCACTTGCCTTGGCCCTGTATCTGCAGTCCCTAAATCAGTCATGTTACCCATTGACTCTTGTCTGTTCTGGTGTTCCTGTTCATTGTTGTCTCCATTGTCGTTCTTGTCTGTTGTATCTCCTTCTTGTGTGTCCCTTTCTCCTGTTCTCCTTTCTTCATCCTCTACTCTGTTTGGCTCATCTGTGATGACTGTGTCGGTAAACACAAACAAGTATGTAAGTCAATCAGTTTCCAGCTCTGTCAAATAAATGAATTTCAAGATACACAAATGTGTCTTCATTAAAATGAGTGTCACCACACTGTCACAAAATGTAATACTAACCAATTGAAAATAGTTACATGTACATTGGAAACCTCTTGTAGATATCACTGTTAAGAGTAGTTATCTGCCAATAGGACAGAATCATTCCTATACAAATGCAGTTTGAGTAATTCACTTAATATATTCACTTAACACTTTAATATAGTCATTTTCACTTAATACTCTAATATAGTCATCTTTCTGCATTCAAAACTAAGGAAAGCTGTACAATTTGACATGATAATGAAGAAAAAAGGCCTCCGACAATGCAGATAATCTTTTGATCATATCAATTTTAAGATGGGGGTCAAGGCTTAATATTTGGGAGCATAGTGTCCCTTGCCCCCTTTCAGGAGCCCCACTGGATTAGCTTTGATCTGAACTATTTGTATAAAAAGCTTGTTAGCTGGCTGTCCATCTCATAATGTTCAAATAGAAACTAGCTGTCAATAGGAATATCAATCAGAAGAATTATAATTTCATGCAAAAATCTGTCACAAAAAGAGGTTGCACATTTCAATTCAGGTGTTGTTATGGCAACGTCAGTGGCCAAACAGCCACATTTACTGCTGCAAATACGTTCAAACATGCTGTCGACACGTACAGCAGTGGCAACTATGCCACCATTTCAGCTGACTTTTTCTCAGAAATGTCACATAACATCCATATATTTCAGTGCTAGGTTGATGCTTAGCTAAGATAACTATGAAACACTTTAACTGACAGGACTCCGGATCAACTGTGTACTGTAAGGTAGCTTCTAGCTTCATGTTGAACAGTAAATCAACATTTCCCAGAGAGCTTTCTTTGAAATCACCAGGTAACGCTAAAAAACATTTAGATGTATATGTATATATATACATATGTATATATATACATATATATGTATATACATATATATACATATGTATATATACACATATATACATATATGTATATATATGTATATATACCTACATATACATATATATATGTATATATATACATATACATAAATATATACAGTGCAATAATTATTTCATGCTGAATAAAGCTCTTTTGCTTGGATATCACTAGATCCTGTTATAAGTACATAACGATTGATGTGTAAATTAGCATAATTACTAGCTAGCCACTAGCTGCTAACTGCCGCCTCGTTAATATCAAATCCATCATAATAACCATCCATTACCATGCTGTCATGAACGTGCAGTGCTGTTATGTGTACGCAAATTGACGTGCTTGATGTGAACGAGCATTTTCGTTAAAGTTGCGCATGCGCTATGAGCGCACATACGGGTACTTCTCAGGCATGCCGGGTAATCTGTGACGTTTCACTCTCTCAAAAGTTGGGCCATTTTATCATCATGCGCCAATGAGCAACTCTCATAGGAATGAATGAGGCCCCGCCTCCCACGCTGTATCCAGTTCTTATTATACATCCATGGGAATGACAGAAAGAGTTTGAGAACCACTTCCCTAAAGTGAGTCATGAAGCTTAGTGCAAGTTCAACCAGGAAGACCGTCTTTCTCATTCATGTATACGTTATTACTCTCTCTCCTCTCAATAAGTGACAGGGGGCGTCACTCTTCTGTCTAACCAATCACTTCGCTCTATTTCCAAGAGCCTATCATAGCGCTCTGTCAAACCTTTTTAATCTGCTCTTTCCCCCTCTGACAGCTGTCATTTCAGGTGACTCGTGTTATGGAAATCTAGGACCCAAGACGGCTGGAGAGTACAAGTCAAAGTGATCAAAACAAATAAATGGTGAATCGAGCAGAGCTGTCTTTCTGGTTATTTATTTGAAGCTTCAAATACATGATACAATAATAAAATAGACACAGGTCGAACAGAGTATAGAATAGTCTGCTAGAGTGTGCGCAGTACAATGTGATAGCAGAGGTTATATAGAAAAAGAGTGGGAATGTTATAAATCTTGTGTTCACACGGTCACATTGTTATTAGACATCTTCTGGCCTTGAGCTGTAGATAGCATAACGGTTCCCAGAGTAGGGAAGTTCTTGTGTGACTGTGTATGAGTCTCCCAGTAGCCAAAGCAGCTCTGTGGCCTTGAAGCGCCTGGGAATAAACCCAAAGGAGAGTAGAAAAGAAGAAGAAAGCACATCTCAGGAAATGAGATGCATTTGGTTTAAGTATATAAGGATATAATAAAAATGTCCACTACATTCTCCCCTTTTCATCATACTTGATCAATAAAAAAACAAATGACAGGATAGACTGATATAACACATCAATGAATACACTCCATCGCTGGTTTAAGTAAACACATCACAAATATATCATAGAAAACTGGCTGTTTTTGTGGAGGACAGACTCCAATATAATGTAAGCATAAGAGAGGAGGGTACACATGATTATATTGTAGTGTCGGAATCAGACTATTCTGATTCTAGCTGGTCTATCTCACTGTGGCGCAAAGGATTGTCGTGTAATGGAATAGCAGTATACTGAACGAAAGCTGAGGATACCATGCTGGAAACGGTACAACTGATTAATAGGCCAAAAATGATCGCCAGGGGTGTAACTATCCTAGCCAACCATGCTTCCCACCCGCCTGATGTAAGCCAGGACCACCAGTCCCAGCCACCTGCGTTGGATATGTCATCCGCTCAACAGGTCGTTGAGATGCAGCACGGTGTCAGTGATGTTCTTGGTGGCGTCGGGAATGTAAGTGCAACAGGAGTCACCGATCACATGACACAGGCCACCCTTTGAGGCGAACAAAAGGTCAAGAGCGAATTGGTGCTGCATGAGCATGTTCCTAGAGGCTATTATGAATGGGGGAAATGCCTGGAAGCCTTGCGTCGTCTCGTAAGTGAGGTTCTCTAGCCGGACGTGTAAGGTATCTATTTTATGGGCATTGTTTACTGTACCCCACCATGGGAACAGGCCACCCATGAATTTAGCTCCAGCGGACGTCAGATCTCTTTTTACCTTGTGGTGGTCGGGGTGTTGGAACTCTGGGTAATGATGTGTCGTGTACATTAAGGACGTGAGGACAGTGACTGCTGGATTCAAATCCACTAGAGTGCATGTACCTATCCAGAGGGGAGCCAGAACTTGATAGAGCTTGTCGCCGCACAACCAAACGTAATCTTGTGGCGCGCTAAACCCAGCATCACTGGGCCAGGCCAGTTGGAGGGAAATATGTTTAACATCAGGGAATGCTACGTTAGAAAGGATTCTTTCAGGGGCACCAGATATGTGACAATACGAGATTTTGTAAGCACCGTCACCGCACGTGTTCCGTAGGATACGAGTACAACCAGTAGTAGTTCCTAGGGAAAAACAAGGTGGTGTAAGAGACGTTTTGTGGTACACTCTCTGGATGCAGAGGCTGTGTTTCATCCCTCTCAAATGACTGGGGTGCACATGGCTGACAGGTTGGTACTTTGCGTATGTGGTGTCAAGCGTGGATGCACGCAAAGAGGAGTTAGACCGATTGCTGCATGGTGGGGGAAGCTGCCTAGCATAACGCCACTCGGTTACGCTGTCTTCACCCTTGATGGGCCTTGTCAGAGCCATAAACGCGCAGAGGTGTTCAACCTGGGTCAGAGAGCGCGGACGAACTGGCACGGACACTGATGAGTCCTGGGGGAAAAGGGTGCATGCATAACATGACCCATGTTGTCCTGCGGCCTGCAAGACTGATCTCAGAGTGTGCCACCAGACGTTACCGGTGATCCCATTACTGGTCTGACCCACATCAATGTTGCTATGGTCCTTATCGCCTATGTATAGATTAAATGTAGATGTACCTATGGATGTCAACAGTGGCGTCAAAGGTTGCTTACGCTTTTCCGGGGTCTGAGTTTTGGGCGCGATGTCTATGTAAAATGTGCCACACGGGTCGGCGCCGGATACATACAGACAACAAAATAACCCTTGTCTGATATCTGGGCAGCCTGTAGTTGCAACAGGATAACGGGGCTCGATTAATTGACCTTGGAGATAGACAATCTCCCTTTGATGTTTGTTTTGTCGTCCCATAAGGTATAACCCCAATCGGTGTGCGCGGTGGTCCATAAAACAAAAGTCCAGCCCCCCGAGCAGTGAGTGGCGGTGAAATCCAGCATTAGGTGCTCAAATGGCCTGGTGGGAGGTGGATGTGCTCCGGGTCCTGTAACCTTTACTAGTCTACCAGAATTTTGCATAATGCAGATTAGGCTTTTGAGCTGTTACTGTGAACCCCCTTGTGAACCACTCCTGATTGATAGACTCTAACATTCCTCCTTTTGACACATGATCCAACCCATGTGTCAACTTAGCGAAATGAGGGAAAAAATGTCTGGGAAGACATGGATTGGAATTTGGACCCACCCAGATGCTGGAGGTTGGGTCAAAAACAGCCCCAGCAGCCTTCCATTGAGCCTTCTCAACTGGCGTAGCTAGCTGCTGCATGGAAGTCAGTGATGACATGTTGTCAGTGAAGGAGGAGACAGGGATTTTAACAAATGAGTGTGCGTGAGGTGCGAGAGGAATCAGGGCAGCTGCCTTTGCGGCTGAGTCAGCAGACGCATTTCCTAGGGAAACTGGGTCTGTACTGCTTGCGTGTGCAGCACATTTACAGACTGCAACCTCAGATGGGAGCAGAATGGCGTCTAGTAAGCCTGCAACCAGTACATGGTTAAGTACTGGTTTGCCATCAGATTTCAGAAATTGTCTACACTTCCAAATAGCCCCAAAATCGTGTACTACCCCGAAAGCATATCGTGAGTCAGTGTAAATAGTCACGGTTTTGCCTTCTGCAAACGTGCAGGCTTCAGTTAGTGCGATGAGCTCTGCTGCCTGTGCTGAGAGGTGACATGGAAGTGGTCCAGAACGGAGTACAGCAGAATCTGAAACAACAGAAAAACCCACCCGATTAGTGCCCCCTTGGTCGCGAGAGGCAGACCCATCAACATACAAAATGAGGTCAGCGTTGGTCAGAGGAACGTCTTTTAAGTCCGGTCTAGGTGTGCACACAATGGAAAGTACGGCAACACAGTCGTGTTCCTCACCGTCTTCAGGCAAAGGCATAAGAGACGCTGGATTCAGAGTGTTACATCGCTTGACATAAACATTAGGCATGTCTAACAGGCATGTGTGATACCTGAGGTAACGTGCAGCAGAGAGGTGTGATGTTCTCTGTTCAAGGAGGATGAGTGAAACAGCATGTGGAACTAACAGGGTCAAAGGTGCATATCCCACAATGTCACGTGAGGAGTTGAGCGCTTTCTCAGCAGCAGCCACTGCACGTAGACATTTAGGCAGGCCAGCAGCTACAGGATCTAGCTTGGAGGAGAAATAGGCCACAGGCCTCTGTTTTCCTCCATGATCTTGCAGGAGAACTGAGGTCATACACCCATGTCGTTCATCCACTGCCTGAGTGAAAGGTTTAGTGTGATCAGGTAGACTTAGAGTCAGTGGGGATTGGAGAGCCAGCTTCATATTAATGAAGGCTTCGTCGGCTTCCGGTGTCCATATAAGGTGATCTGTAGGTTTCAAACCAATGACGTATGTGATAGTACGCAGTGGTAACTCGATTGGAGAATAGTTTGGAATGAATGACCTGCAGTATGAACAAAAACCCAAAAATGACATCATCTGTCGCTTAGTGACAGGTTTTGGCAGAGCAGCCAATGATGCAATACGCTTATCTGAAAGCGGTTTCCCCTCTCCTGAAATGACATGACCCAAAAATGTAATTGTCTTTTGTACATATTGGAGTTTAGACAAACTGGCCTTATGGCCTTCGGCTGCGAGATGCATTAACAAAGCAATAGTATCAGCTTCACACTGTTCTGCTGTAGGTGCGCAAATCATGAGGTCATCAACATACTGTATCAGTGCAGTGCCTTTAGAAACTTGGAGAGAGGCCAAACTTGTACACAATGCCTGGTTGTACACAGTAGGTGATTCACAATAACCTTGACACAGGCGTGTAAAAGTGTAAGGTTTACCGTCATATTCAAATGCAAACCAGAATTGGCTGTCTTTGTCTACAGGGACACTGAAAAATGCATTTGAGAGGTCGATGACAGAAAAAAATGCTGCAGAGGCTGGAACTTGAGAAAGAATCAGATACGGATTTGGGACCAGCGGTGCCCAAGTGTGAACTGCTGCGTTGACAGCTCGCAAATCCTGGACAAATCTCCACTCGTCAGGAGGTTTGTCTCTGATCTTTTTGACAGGAAACACTGGAGTGCAGACCGGGGAATCGTTACACGGAATAATGACCCCTTGTTTAAGCAGAGAGGTAAACACTGGCCGAATGCCATCAACAGCTTCACGTTTCAATGGATACTGGGGTTGATTTGGACGGAACGTGGATTTAGGAGTGATAACCACCGGCTCCGCAGAGCGGATTAAACCTACGTCATATTTGTGAGCTGCCCACAGTGTTTGAGGCACTGTTTTTAGCGCGTCAGGGAGCTCAGAAATATGACTGAAAAATGAGAACTCCGGGCCAGATGGGCCAGCAACGGGGTTAACATAGTCATCATTACCTGTCAGAGTCAGAGAACGCAGTACATGAACTGAGCAGTTAATGCTGTACTTAAACACGTCATGTGATGGGGAATACTCAATCAATGAGTCGTCTGTGATAGTCCAATCAGTACTAGATTCCCAGTCTTTAACGATTGGACCCAAATCCCCCCATCTCTCAGTGGGCCCCCTGGCTAGTGAAATGTGTGGGACCGCCCCTGGGATTTGATACAGCTGGTTTTGTGTGTGTGTTAGTCTAACAGAGATAGCGCTACACAGCGAATTCCAATACATTGTTTTAAGCATGATCTCATCATTCAAACATTGCAGAAAACTCTCATCATAGTATCTACATGCATCATCATCAACAACGTTAGCATCCATCCATCCATCCATCTTCTCCCGCTTATCCGTGGTCGGGTCGCGGGGGTAGCAGTTCCAGCAGAGAGCCCCAAACTTTATTTTCCCTGGCGACATCAACCAGCTCTGACTGGGGGATCCCAAGGCGCTCCCAGGCCAGCGAAGAGACCGCAGACACCTGGTCCTAGGTCTACCCCTTGGTCTCTTCCCAGCTGGACATGCCTGGAACACATCCCTAGGGAGGCGCCCAGGTGGCATCCTAACTAGGTGCCCGAACCACCTCAACTGGCTTCTTTCGACGCGAAGGAGGAGCGGCTCAACTCCGAGTCCCTCCCTGATGACCGAACTTCTCACCTTATCTCTAAGGGAGACAACAGCCACCCGGCGGAGGAAACCCATCTCGGCCACTTGTATCCGCGATCTCGTTCTTTCGGTCATGACCCATCCTTCATGACCATAGGTGAGGGTAGGAACGAATATGGCCCGGTAGACAGAGAGCTTTGCCTTCTGGCTCAGCTCCCTTTTCGTCACAACGGTGCGGTAAAGCGACTGCAGTACCGCTCCCGCTGCTCCGATTCTCCGGCCCATCTCACGCTCCATTGTTCCCTCACTCGAGAACAAGACCCCGAGATACTTGAACTCCTTCACTTGGGGTAAGGACTCATTCCCTACTTGGAGTGGACAACGTTAGCAGTACAATGCAAATGAGAAGTTTCCATGAACACAGCAGGTGGAAAAACACGTTGATGAGTCAAACGCAACAACTCCTGAGAATCAGGAGTTGTTAACAGCCATTGTTACACATTTAGTAATTCTTTATCATCAAATGTGGGGTTTTGAACCATCAATGGAGTTGGTCGTCGGACTTTGAGTCCCTCATTTGTGGAAATGAGGTCTAAGCCGAACCGGAGAATCAGATCTCGTCCCAGTAAATGTATTGGGCAGACAGATGATAACAGGAAACTGTGTTTGATTGTTGTTGGAAATGGATGATTGTCATCACCGTTATCTTTACACTGAAGTGGTATCGAAAACTTCTCCTTCACCGTTACCCCCCCTGCTCCTATCGAGTGAATGAATCTTCCACTAAATTTGCAATCTGGCAGATCTGCCCTTTTTAGCACAGAGTGCGTAGCCCCGGAATCAACCAGAAATGTAACATTAACACCCATGATAGCTAAAGTCAGTGTGGGAAATTTCTCAAATGCTTTTTCCGTGTCATATTTCAAATATGTACCCTCTTTAATTACAGACATTTTCTCTAATTCTTCCAATTTCTTAATCGCGTGTATGATGCGTGTGTTTGTCACTTCCCTGGTTTGATGCTGCTGGCATGGGTTCCGTCTCCCCCGACCAAATTCCTTCCTCCTCCACTCTCTCCCTCGACTGTCAGTTTGAAGAATTGTCTTTATTATGATCCGATTTATCCGATCGAAAGTTCTTTTTCTGCTTCTCGTGTGGGCATTCAGCGATCCGATGACTCGTCTCTCCACAGTTAAAACAGCGATTGTGATTATTGTGGTCTCTTCCTCGTCCTCTGCCTTTTCCTCCCCGGCCTCGGAAACCTCCTTGGTTCCCTCTGCCCTGGCCATCACCTTGGGTCCAGGCGGTTGTAACAGCCTGGACCATGGTCAGCTGGGCCTTGTCTTTGCGGTCTCGGCGTTTCTTTTCCTCACTGGCCTTTTCTTCTGAGAGCCGTTTCTCGGCATGCACGGCATGTCGGCGTATTTCATCCAGCCGGGCACCGTCCATTACGCCAATGCAGGAGTTTCGCACCGATGCAGAAATAGCCGGGGATAGGCCGTTGAGGAAAGCGTTGCTGAGGTGTGTCTCCCAGACTCCCACTGCTGCTGGTTCCCCGTCCTCTTGTTTGATAATGCTGCTATTCTCGATGAACACTTGTTCTAAGCGGTGGTAATAGTCATTTACTGTTTCCTCCGGGTTCTGCTTACATGCATAGATTCTTGACATGTCGACTTTGGCGGGGAACTTTGTAGTTATTGCAGTCTCTAGGCGGGCCAAAGCATCGTGGTAGGTAGCGTTCTGGCCATCCTCCCACTCGGGTTTGTGCTGTTGACCTCCCAGTATTTCGGTGAAGTGGCTGACGTGTGTCGGACCCATTTTCAGAGTCAACAATTTCTTTATCTCCGGCATGGTGGGGGAGAATTGTCTACAGAACATGAGGAGTGCTGCAGCGAATTTAGCACCTCCTAACTCAACATCTGGCAGGTGATCTCTTAATATCTCCTTCATCTCTGCTATGGTCCATGGGCGATAGACTAATAAAGGACCATCATGTCCGGCCACCTGTATCATAGGCAAGGCGAGAGTATGCTCTTCGTCCTCCCGGTCGCTCTGGTTCTTTACGCGGAGGTGTTCTTTTTTGTAGAGTACAGCTTCCTTCGCCTTTCTTTCCTTTTCCTCTCTCTTGTCATAGATCTTTTTCAGTCTTGCTTCTTCTTCTTCATTTTCTTTTCTCTGTCTCTCTTCGTCTCTGCCCCCTCTCTGTATGTCTTGCTGTGCAGCTGCTCCAGCGGCGGCTGGTATGTTGACCTCTGGTCCAGCAGCAGCAGCCCCTCCAGCAGCCTCATCAGCAGGTAGCAGATGGGGAGGTGGAGGAGGGAATGGAAACCCCAGGTCGAGGAGAGGGTCCCGCACGCCTGAAAACAGAGGATAAAGGGAAGCATGTGGTTTATATTGTGGAGGTAACACAGGACCCTTTTTCTCTTCCTTTTCACCCTTATCGTCAGCCTGTATCTTTTTTATTGCCGCGGCCAATTGCCTTCTTTCACGGCACTCTGCTTCATCCTCCCAGTATTTTAAACACTTTCTATGAGTGTCCAGTTTTTCCAAGTCTTTTACTTTAATTGTACTCTTCTTTTACATCCCATCTCCATACTCTTGTAATTTATCTCCCAGGTTTTTGATTTTTAATTTACTCAAAGAACCTCCCTTAGGAAATCCGAACATTTCCGTCCATATATTTAATTTAGACAGACTGTCCTCACCATATTTTGCTCGCATGACATCCACAATCGGACTCTCAGGAGGGTGTACAAACCCCCTACTCTGCTTTGTGTTACCAAAACACCCCGTGTTACCAAAACACTATTTTTTCATCCGTCGATATCCCAAATATCCTACTTTCGAGCAGTCCCTCTCATAAATGTCATGTCGAGTTTAATTACGTTTAACTTTAAACAATTTAGACTCTGTACATCTCACCGAGTATTGAAAGCCCTTTTAAGTTCGTTGGATCTCGTGAAGTCAATCGGTTCCACCCCCCTGCGCTGGTCCTCTTGTCCCGTACGGTTTCTGTCGAGGTAGAGGAGGATCCGAGGATCCTGGAGCTAGCAACCACCAGCGTCCGGAGGTGTCCCCAATCGAACTTGCAGAAATCCTGCCGACAACGCCACTTGTTATGGAAATCTAGGACCCAACACGGCTGGAGAGTACAAGTCAAAGTGATCAAAACAAATAAATGGTGAATCGAGCAGAGCTGTTTTTCTGGTTATTTATTTGAAGCTTCAAATACATGATACAATAATAAAATAGACACAGGTCGAACAGAGTATAGAATAGTCTGCTAGAGTGTGCGCAGTACAATGTGATAGCAGAGGTTATATAGAAAAAGAGTCTCCCAGTAGCCAAAGCAGCTCTGTGGCCTTGAAGCGCCTGGGAATAAACCCAAAGGAGAGTAGAAAAGAAGAAGAAAGCACATCTCAGGAAATGAGATGCATTTGGTTTAAGTATATAAGGATATAATAAAAATGTCCACTACACTCGACACAACACAAAGACAGTAATCGTTAAACTAACCTCGTACTTCATGGTATTATGATTCTCAAGACGTCCGATTCATAGTGCTCAGACCTCGACCAGCTTCCAGCAGGATCTTGATCCGGGCCCGACACACTGAGTCCCTACGCAACTTCCTCAAGCTGCCGCTCGGTATCCCGCAGCAGCTCACAGCAGCAGAGGCAGATCTCCTCCTTTACAAACTGCAGCAGCAAGGCATTATTCCAGCTCCAGGCCTATCTCTTCACCAGCTCCGCAGGCTCGCAGATCAAGCTACAGGTGGCGTTCCCCAGCTCAAGTCAGCGGCTCCAGCCGGCTACCCGCAAACCCGGACGCGGGAGGAAAAAGGACTAGGAAGTCGGGCCCCACGGAAGCTCCTCTGGCTTAATGGAAAACCTCCCCGGCTCGCTCCAACGCTCACCATAGCAGCCGCCCCCGGGTAATAGCTCGATCAACACCCTGCATCTCTGGCTTACTTCATGCAAACAATTGACGGCGCACGCCTTCAGTCTCTCGAGAGGGCATCACCGGCTCAGGGCCGCTCAAATCATCGCATGCGAAGCTTCACCCCATCTCTGGTTTCAACCATCACAGCCCCTCCCGTAGGTAGGGCTCAGGCCGACATCCGATAGCAGCTACATCTCCTCCCGGTTCAGTAGTTCGCACTGGACAACAAGTTGCCGTCATAAGCAGCTAGCAGTTCACTGCACAGCTCCGGGCTTCGCCCCGGCCTAGAGCGCCGCTTTCCTCCTGCGCCTCACTCTATGTAACAACAAGGCGTCTGGTGCAGCGCTGGCAAGGGCAGTCGCAACAAATTCACGAGAATGTCCGACGTATGCATTGCTATCTTTAGTTCCAAGGTTCAGGGTAAAGGTAAGTCCTAGGTAGGTAAAGATAGTCCCTCACTTCTCCCACATTCGTTAAAAATAAATAAAAATAAAAATACATTACATGTTACTTGTTGGACGCTTTTGTCCGGGGCGACTTGCATGCTTGGTGCTGCGGACGGGAGCAGTTTGGGGTGAGGTGTCTTACTTAGGGACACGGCGATATGCTGACTGCAGTGGGGTTTGAGCCTGTGGCCCCCTGATCCGAACCCAACGCTCAACCCACTGCACCACACGCCTCTCATATACATGTGTATTATGTAGGCCTATGTGCATATATGTACATGTGTATGTATGTATATATGTATGTAGGCTATATATGTATATATTGTAGAGCCGATGAATGGGAGTCGGAGGCGGTGTGTTCAGTATGGAACTCCACACCTTATTATCAAAGAACATTCAGACAGGTTAAGACATTAGCTTATTACTTGTTGTGAAGCTAGCATGAATGAACCTAGCTTCCGGTGCCCTCTCTAACGGGTCCGTGTTGCAACACAATAACCAGAGGTGAATTATGTCCCATCACGTGGCACCACACAAGCCCCCCCAGAATTCACATGTAAAGAAAGTCTGTGCGGCGGGGAGGAACAACGCGCCGACCCCCACGACTCCTGAGCACAGTCATCAGCCTGCACGGCCCCCGGAAGAGGAGGGACCGGAACAACAGGTCCTAAATCCGTGACAGGGGTCACAGCCGGGGGGCGTCCCTGTCGCGGAGGTCGAGCCAGCACCACTGGCTGGTCTAAGTCCAGGTGAGCAGCCTTCACCCGGTCCACCGACGTGCTCGGCCTTGCCACCCAGGTCGACCACCAGGTGCTTGTCCCCGTGCTCCAAGACCCGGAAAGGCCCATCGTAAGGGGGCTGCAGGGGGCCTCTGTGCGAATCGTGCCGGATGAACACGTGCCCGGGAACCCGGGACATCTGAGTACCGTGCTGAGTAGTAGGGATCGGAGCAAAGGCCTCAGCGGCGTCCTGCAGGAAAGCCCGCTGGGCCGACGCCGACCAGGAACCCTCAGCGGCTGACCGTATACCATCTCAGCCGTAGAGCACTGCAGGTCTTCTTTAGGCGCAGTCTTCAGGCCCAGCATCACCCAGGGCAGCTTGTCGACCCAATTCCCGCCCGTAAGGCCGGCCTTGAGGGCTGCCTTCATGGAGCGATGGAACCGCTCACAGAGGCCGTTAGCCTGAGGGTGATAAGCGGTAGTCCTGTGCAGCTTAACCCCCAGACCACTCGCCACGGCGTTCCAGAGCTCGGACGTGAACTGTGAGCCTCTGTCCGAGGAAATGTCTGACCAGGTGCCAAAACGACACACCCACGTCGCAATGAAAGCTTGGGCAATGTCTGCGGCTGACGTTGACACGAGAAGAACCGCCTCCGGCCAACGCGTCGTCCTGTCCACCATGGTGAGGAGGTAGGAAAAACCTTGAGAGGAGGGCAATGGACCAACCAGGTCGATGTTGACGTGGTCAAACCTCCTCTCAGGCACCAGGAAACGCTCCAAAGGAGCCTTCGTGTGGCGGTGCACCTTAGCGCGCTGACAAGCCACGCACTCACCAGCCCAAGTCCTCACGTCCTTTTTCAGCCCATGCCAGACGAACTTCGCGGCCACAAAGCGCACCGAAGGCTTAACGCCGGGGTGTGATAGGCCGTGCACCGCCTCGAACACAGAGCGCCTCCAGCTGGCAGGGACGACAGGCCGCGCTAGGCGCGTGGAAACGTCACACAGGAGGGTAATGCCCGCGTCGCCGAACGCCACGTCCTCCAAGCGCAGCCCCGCGCCCTCCACCTTCAGAGCCTGGACGCCGGGATCTGTGACCTGGTCCGCCGCCTTGCGATTATAGTCCAGGCCCAACTGGACGGCACCGATGACGACTCTGGAGAGGCAATCAGCAACCAGGTTCGACTTGCCAGCCACGTGCTTAATGTCCGTAGTGAACTCTGATATGTAGGACAGCTGCCGCTGCTGACGTGCCGACCAAGGCTCCGCCACTTTTGACATGGCGAAGGTGAGCGGCTTGTGGTTGACAAACGCCGTAAATTCACGGCCTTCCAGCATGAAACGGAAGTGCCGCACGGCCAAATAAAGTCCAAGGAGCTCTCGGTCAAAGGCGCTGTACCTGCGTTCTCTGGGCGTCAGCTGGCGGCTGAAAAAGGCGAGCGGCTGCCAAGCACCCTCCACCCACTGCTCGTGCACTGCGCCGACCGCGTAGTCTGACGCGTCCGTGGTGATGGAAATGGGAGCCGTAGATGATGGATGTGCCAGCAAAGCCGCCTGAGCCAACGCAGTCTTGACCTCAGCAAAAGCGACATCCAACTCTGCTGTCCAGTCGATTGCCTGGACGGGGGTCTTGCCTTTCAACGCTTCATACAGCGGCCGCATGATGTGTGCGGCCCGGGCGATGAAACGGTGGTAGAAAGTCACCATCCCCAGAAACTCACGGAGCGACCGGGCTGTGAGCGTACGAGGAAAAGCCGCAACAGCCTCCACCTTCGCTGGCAGAGGTGTCGCACCGCCCTTGGTGACGCGGTGCCCCAGGAAATCAATGTCAGACACCCCGAACTGGCACTTTGCAGGATTGATGATTAATCCGTGTTCGTTGAGTCGTGTGAAAAGGGCTCGGAGGTGGGACAGGTGCTCCTGCACTGAAGGGCTGGCGACGAGTATGTCGTCGAGGTAGACAAACACAAACGGCAGGTCCCGCAGCACTGAATCCATCAGGCGCTGGAACGTCTGAGCGGCATTCTTGAGTCCAAAAGGCATCCGCAGGAACTCAAAAAGTCCAAAAGGTGTTATCACTGCCGTCTTGGGAATGTCCATGGGGTGCATGGGCACCTGGTGGTATCCACGCACCAGGTCCACCTTGGAAAACACCCCTCTACCGGCCAGATGCGCCGAAAAGTCCTGAATGTGCGGCACTGGATAGCGGTCAGGCGTAGTGGCATCGTTGAGTCGGCGGTAATCTCCGCACGGGCGGAACCCGCCGTTCGGTTTGGGGACGACGTGCAGGGGGGAAGCCCAAGGACTGTCGGAGCCACGGACAATGCCCAGGCGCCCCATGGTTGCGAACTCCGCCCTCGCCACAGCCAGCTTAGAAGGGTTCAACCGCCGGGCCCTGGCGTAGACAGGAGGCCCCTCGGTAGTGACGTGGTGCTCCACGCCATGCTTAGTGGTAAGCGCAGAGAAGGTGGGCAGCGACAGGTCTGGAAACTCGGCCAACAGTCTGAGAAACGTGTCTGCCCCCGACAGCGAGCCAGACAGCCCGTCGTACGCTGCGCTGCCAAGTGTGCACACGAGGGAAGAAAACGTCAAGGCATCAACCAAACGCCTATTCTTAACGTCCACTAAGAGTCCATGAGCACACAAAAAATCCGCTCCGAGGAGGGGAAAAGAAATGTCCGCTGTCACGAAATCCCAGCTGAAACGCTGTCCTCCGATGCACAAACACATAGGCCTCACGCCGTACGTGCGAATGGGACCGCCGTTAGCCGTCGTCAATCGCGGTCCGTGCCCACCCCGGGTGACGTCTTCACTCAACGCGGGAACTACGCTCCGTTGAGCGCCCGTGTCACACAGAAACAGGCTCCCCGAAACGCTGTCGCTGACGAAGAGGAGCCTGCACGTGCCGCCGACGCTCAGGGCCACTACTGAGCGCCTGCCCCTCCGTTTCCCAGGGGTTTGTAGCTGCACGGAGCGATGCATTTCTTCGCCATTGTCCCGAAACGTGCGTGGTAAAAGCACTCTCCGGTGTCTCCACGCCGGCTCAAAACTGCCGTGTCCGGCCTCCGCCATGCTGTCTTGACTGCAGATGGGCCGCTGAGCGTCGCGGCTAACGTCTCTGCACCGGGCTGTTGTGTAGCCAGGAAAAAAAACGATCCGCTTCCTCAGCCAAGGCACGCGGCTCCGTGACAGGCGTGTTGGCCAGCGCCGTCTGGACCCGGGGAGGCAAGTGACGCAGGAAAATCTCCGTGAATAAAATCCGGGGATCTTCCCCCCCTAGCAGATTTAGCATTTTCTCCATTAGCTGAGATGGCTTGCTGTCTCCTAGGCCTTGAATGTCAAGTAACTGGCGGGCCCTCTCCTTAGCAGATAAGCTAAATGTCTTAAGGAGGAGGGCCTTAATCGCCTCATATTTGCCATGGTGTGGGGGTCTGTGTGGTCTGTGATAAAACCAACCAACCTGGACGACGTGGAGCCTCCTAGCGCTGCTACAACGTGGTAGTACTTCAGGTCCCCGTCACAGACCTGCCGGCAGGCGAAGTGCGCCTCCACGTGTGCAAACCACGCCGCTGCGGCATTCTCCCAAAACTCCGGCAGCTTTACGAAAACATCGCGCTCAGCCATGTTCGTTAATTTTCCGGAAACCTTCTCGGAAAAGTCGGGGTCACCAGAATAGAGCCGATGCATGGGAGTCGGAGGCGGTGTGTTCAGTATGCAACTCCACACTTTATTATCAAAGAACATTCAGACAGGTTAAGACATTAGCTTATTACTTGTTGTGAAGCTAGCATGAATGAACCTAGCTTCCGGTGCCCTCTCTAACGGGTCCGTGTTGCAACACAATAACCAGAGGTGAATTATGTCCCATCACGTGGCACCACAATATCATGCTATCAATGCTATCAAAGAGGCAGCATCGTTCTCCAGCTTCTAGAGAGACGTAAATCAAGGCCACTTTATCGCCCCCTCCGTAATATTCTGCTTCATGGACAGGTAACTGCCTACATCAACAAATGAAGCGGATTTCTGCTCATCAGCGTGTCCATGTTATTTCACTTGCGTGAACCCGCAACATCAACTTTACGTTATAAAGTGTAAACTGTATAAATTCAAGTCTAAAGACACTATATCAACCACTCGCGCATAAGTACTGTATCACCGAGGGAATATTAGCTGGTAAATCAACATTTAGTTAATTCTTCTGCAGTATAACCTTACATTCTAAACGGAAGAGCTCACCCGTTGAACCAAAGATGTTTTGCTCATCTTGTAGAGAGTCATCCCCCTTTTCCTCGACTACGGTCAGGAGCTGACATGACAACGGTACTATGCTTCCTCTTTCCACGCACGGATGATTATGCAATCAAATAATTAGCGTGCAGGCCAAGGCTGGCTCTCCAAAGCAGATATTAACGTCGCTCTTAACGTTCCCACTCATCCATCTCAGTGGAACTCCTTCAGCCTTAGGTGGGAGTCAAGTAAAAAAAAACGTGTGCACCGGCTACATGGGTAAGTAATATTGCTCTCCTCAGTCCAAATCACCCACTGCTCAGGGAGATTCCCTCTGCGTTGCCCTTTATGCATCTAGTGTTCACATACAACATTATATAACATTGTAACACCGCTCAACTGGAAAGAAGAGAACAAGAAGAAAGAAGAGGAGACTCCTTGAGGAGCATGGCATTCCTAAATCAAAGAGGAACTATTAGCCCAGTCACACACCCGGAGTCCTAGGTATCACACCGAGCTTAATAGTAATGAAACGTTCTCCTAACCGAAAACTGCGTGCATCCACAATGACGTCAAGCTGTACTAGTACAGCAAAACATCACCAACGGCAGCTGCTCTCCCTCACCGGGCAACTGTATATCGCCATGTGGATAATCATGGCACGCCATCATCTCCTGTCTCTGGACGTGGCGTCCGCCGCCCTTACGAGGACCGTGCATTTCCCTGACTCCTAAGGATGTGCATGGCTCATCCTTTGTTTTGGGGGGATTATCTGCAGGGTGTGCAAGTCGCGGGCCCAATCACTAGCGACTTTTCTGGCACAAGATCAACCGCATAGCGGCACGCACATATTTCCACTATCGCCTTACACATTCATAATCATACCTGTTTGGATCTACCACTAGCTCTCCCTCATCATTTTTATTCAGATGATGTCGAGAAACTGTTCATAATCTCTTAAGCAAGCTTTTAAAAATCGGATTCTCCTCTAATATCGGGGAAGTCTTGATAGACTCCGCTACACCTCCCTATTCGAAAGCTCAGCGTCGGCTATCAAAGATCTCTCAAGCCTTACTTTTGGTAAGATCCGCATATAACTGGTGGTGGCGGTCAATCACCATATTCAAATCCCATCTATAAAAACCTCACATGCTCAAATCAGCTATTATTATAGTGCTCCCCATTATTTGTTTAATTTGTGTCCACTTGATTGTCCTCTCTGTGATCTCTGCTTCTGTTTCATCATGCTCGTTGCCTTCTAGCATTTTGTGTGCAATGTCATATTCATGCTGTGCGTATTGCACTTCAATTAAAGTCACAGTTTCATGCTCTCATATGCATTTCATGCATTTGACCCAGGAAGGGTCTGCGTCTCAGGCTTGTTGATAAGCCGGGATATGATATCCATGCATTACTGTACTCAAGCTAACGGCTCATGTACATTTCACTACCTACACCTCCTTCACTCGCCCGGACATCAGCTCCGTGCTGGCAATCCAATGATCTCTCAAGCTTAACTCTGGTAAATATGCATATAACTGGTGGCGGTGTTTCAATATCACTCATCATATCACTGTCTGTTCATAACATGCGTGACATTTCATGTGTCGTTACCCATGCTCACAACCATGTGCATTTCAATCCTATTCATGTCATCATCTCCTTCCCTGTTAAACCCCCGGTGCATCCCATGTCATGCACGTCGAGTCTCCTTCCCTGTTAAACCCCCGGTGCATCCCATGTCATGCACGTCGAGTCTCCTTCCCTGTTAAACCCCCGGTGCATCCCATGTCATGCACGTCGAGTCTCCTTTCCCTGTAAACCCCTATGTGCATTTTATGCACCTCAGCATCTTATACATTCATGTGTCTCCCCCTGTATAACTCTCATCATTTCCCATAGATCTCTGCATACAGCCCACATGGTAAGAAACCTGTACATTTCATTTCTTAATACTATTTCGTTTTGGGGGGTTTCATCGGATCGGTTCTACCCTCCCGAATGACACTTCCTGCACAACGGGGCCTAAATCGCCAAAACTACCATTACATTCATTTGTTCATCTGTGCAATAAATATGCATCACTCAAAACCGTCTCTCCTGATTGAAATGAAGCTTAGCGCAAGTTAAACCAGGAAGACCGTCTTTCTCATTCATGTATACGTTATTACTCTCTCTCCTCTCAATAAGTGACAGGGGGCGTCACTCCTCAGTCTAACCAATCACTTCGCTCTATTTCCAAGAGCCTATCATAGCGCTCTGTCAAACCTTTTTAATCTGCTCTTTCCCCCTCTGACAGCTGTCATTTCAGGTGACTCGACACAACCCTCCTCCACCTCTTTCTCCTCCCGCCCCTCTGAATCCAGGTTCAAGCTAAACCACTCAGACCGACCCCAACTATCCATTCACCACCACCAGTGTCTAGACCCCAGGGGGGTTTCATCGGATCGGTTCTACCCTCCCGAATGACACTTCCTGCACAACGGGGCCTAAATCGCCAAAACTAACATTACATTCATTTGTTCATCTGTGCAATAAATATGCATCACTCAAAACCGTCTCTCCTGATTGAAATAAACACAGAGTGCCAAAGATCCAACCCAGTCTCACGGCATTTCGTGTTATAGTCACGACATGTAATCTATTGATTCGTGTTCACCAACACGATTTTCTCCTTTTCTCGTGTCACACAGAACGATTTTAAAAGCAATGTAAATAATAACAAATTAGAAGGAAAAACAGATTTAAAAAATACAGATTTCAATTTTCTGACACAGAACGATTTTAGAAGCAACGTATTTATATTGGTAGTATGTTTCGTGCCTGCACCACGTCTTTTTGTCCGTTCGGGTCTTGGAATACCAGAAGATGTGTGGTTCATAAAAACATGTTCTTACTTAATATCTTACCCTAGCCTAGCCCTTTTATTTTAAATTGTATAATGTCTGAGTTTTTTTGCCGTCCGTGAGGAAAATAAATGGGGCTCAGAGCCTCAGAATACTGAAATCTGTAATTTTTTTTCATCTTGTTTTCCTTCTAATTTGTTATTATTTGGTGCAGGCACGAAACATACTACCAATATACATACGTTGCTTCTAAAATCGTTCTGTGTCAGAAAATTGAAATCTGTATTTTTTAAATCTGTTTTTCTTCTAATTTGTTATTATTTACATTGCTTTTAAAATCGTAATGTGTGACACAAAAAAATGGCAAAATCGTGTTTGTGAACACGAATCAATAGATTAATTTCGTGACTATAACACGAAATGGTGAGACTGTGTTGCAGGATCAGCTGGTTTGTTAGAGGTAGTTAGGGGCTTCTGTCATTAAACATAATTTTGTTTTGTCTTTCTACTATCACAGGGGACTGGTTTGTACTTGATTCATTTGTTACCAACTTGTGACTCTATTTCTCAAATGCTAGGGGCAATTTAATAACATTTCAAATCAATACAATTGTCAACACAGCATTTGACTCACGTAGGTGGAGAGAGCAATACAATAACAGGCTTTTCCAGTCATACAAAAGTAATCTGCACTTTATGGGAAGGGATGGAATCGCACGATTTCAGCTGCCTAACACTGAATTTAACTTAATATGCTGTTCCGACACAAACATCAAAAATGACTGATGGCCTGTTTTCAGTGTCTGGGATGCATCATGCCAACACAAAGTCTACCGTGTCCGAATATTTTTTACATTTGTTTGCCTGGGGACAAAAATACATCCGACACAGAACACTGACATTTTGTATTGCAAGTTACAATAGATACAATAGATAAAAAAAAAAAATAGATACAAAAACAACAATACATTTGGCAAATAAATATTTAAAATGATGTTAATTGGCTGATGTTGTTCTGCATCCAGCCAGATGTCCAGTCTATCACTTGAACAATGATAATACTCTAAATGACTGCATGGAATACAACTCAAAACTGTATTTGGAAAGCATTTTGAGTGGGAGAGTGGATTTCTTTTTCATCTTCCAATCAGAAAGTAGGGATTAAGATTATATAGCGTTGAACTACTCCTTTGAGCTTTAAATGCTAATTTCCTGATTAAACAGTGATCACCTACTTAAACTGAGACGTTGGTCACTTTGACAGTACTACATTTGTGTTCATGCTGATAAAACCTGTCAATCGTTTACATCGAGTAGCTTGAAATAAGCACTGTTGCCCTGAAAATGCCGTGTCATATTGAATCCCTGGAAGCAGACATGGATGGCGTGAGATCAAAACAAGAGAAGTATAGGCGTGAGAAAGCAGATGATAAACAAGAGGAATGACTGTGACACAGTGATTTATGGCATCAGAGGGAAGGAGTCAGGCCTTGACGTTGATGAACCTGATGAGCCGGTTCTGTTGCTTTCTCCTCTCTCCATCTCTTTTTTTTATTCCGTCACTTCAACCATATCTCGGGCTCGGTCCCTGCCCTCGTCTGCCAGTCAATTAAGGCAAATGCCAGCGGGAAGGGCGGAGAGATAATAAATATTTTACTAAGGCAGCGCAGCCAGACAGACAGAGAGGCGTTAGTGATGTCAGGGACAGGAAGAACATAGACATAAACAAGAACGCTCCAGAGCCAAACAGAGAACATAATGTTCTGAGTCCTAGCAATCTGTGTAGATATAATATGTTGGATATGTAGTTATATTAGATGTAGGCCTATTAGACTGCAGCAGCAGGAGTAGAGATGCCTTTAATGGTTCAACATTGTTCTTTCATGTTTAGATTTTTAGTTTTGAAGAAAAGTAACTTTTACAACCATGGAGGATTGAAAGTGCCATCCTTATAATATGATACATCCTTTAAGCCCCTGTCACACTGTCCCGAAATTGACACCCGATGGACACACGATAAAGGAAATGTTCAAATTCGGCTGTGATCGTAGCAACATCGGGCCATTCGTGAGGGCATCTAAGCCATCGTATGACCGCCGGTGGAGTTTCTCAGGCTCCGGCAGCAACTTCATGAGCGGCAACTTCGTAAGGCACTCGTGAGGGCATTTTGTCAAATCGTGTCATCTTCGTGTTATCATCGGTGCATTCGCCCTCACTTTGATCGGGGCGAATGCCCGATGGCACCGATGATAACAAGACGCCCTCACGATGGCCTTACGAAGGGCAAAATTGACACACGAATTCAACACGAAAATGAACCTTCGCAAGGTCCTTCGGCAATTTTTTGGCATGCCAAAGATTTTGCCACCGCTCACGAAGTTGCTGCCGGAGCCTGAGAAACTCCACAGACGGTCATACGATGGCTTAAGATGCTCTCACGAATGGCCCGATGTTGCTACGATCACAGCCGAATGTGAACATTTCCTTTATCGTGTGTCCATCGGGTTGTTTTATTGCACAACAAAATCATGTAAACATATTATGTAAATAACCCAATTTGTGTTACTGTGAAACTAAAAAGGATATAATATATTATTTTGAAGGAGAGTTGACAGGAAGTTGTTGTTGCTATGGAAACAACATTACGGAGAAAACGTAATATTTTCTACATATAAAGACGGAGAAAGTAAAGAACAAAGTCTGAAAATATCAGTACAGTATCATAGTACTGTAACATGTAACATTTGTGGAAATTAATGAACATTTGCAAATAATAGAAATAAAATAATTTTAAAAAGTTGAAGAGGGTTTTAGCTTCTGATGGTGAAATAAGTACAGTGTCAATCTCAACTATGGGATGGATTGCCACAGAATGTTGTTCATGGTCTCCAGGAGATGAATCCTACTGTTGAATGGATTGCCATGAGATTTGGTAAGGATGTCTCAATGACTGAATTTGATAAATGTATGTTAAATAATCTTTTGTCTAGCACCATCATATGGTCAACATTTTTATTTGTTCAATAGGCCTACTGGTGTTTGAACTTCTACGTGCAGGTCTATTGATATTCCCATCATCCCTTGCTGTACTTTGTGTTTACTGCTAATTAGCAAATGTACTTCACCAATATGATAAACACGTTCATTTTTAAACCTCAGAGCCATGAGCATTTGAACAAAAACCCAACATATCAATAGACCTAACAACCTAAATAAATGATAAAATATTAAAAATATAACAAAACAAAATAAGGAATAATAAATTAATACAGTTAATAAAACAGCATAGAAAACATTTAAGCTTATTCCTACTATACATATTCATTTGATTATACTACAGACAAATATTAAACCAAAAAACATGACTCATCGGGATTAGCGATTTGACCCAAAACATGAGCTTTTTAATCATTCTTGAATTGCAATGGAGCTCTATCATGTGTGTTAGTAATCATTTTCGGTTATTTGTTGATGAAAATAAAGTATAACTTTCTTCTTTAACATCTTTATTTTGCAAATAGAGGTACATGCCCGAGACCAGGCTCAAAACCCGAGGGCACTGAACCTTCGCAGCAGCTGGCCCTACAGGCTCTGGAACACTCTGCCCCTCCATGTGAGGTCGGCCCAGACCCTAGGGGTTTTTAAATCACCACTAAAGACTCACTTCTTCTCCCTGGCCTTCTAGTCAGAGCGGAGCACGACTCATGACATTTCCCTGTGTTTGATTTTTACATTTGCTGTTGTCATTTATTGTCTTCTGTTTGCGACTGTAGTAATGTCTTATTTATTATTTGCATGTACAGCACTTTGGCTCGACCAAAAATCGTTTTTAAAATGTGCTATATAAATAAAACCTGATTTGATTTGATGAATGTCTTGTTTCAGTGACAAAAAGGGTAAAATGAGGAAGTGTGTGTGGCAAAGAAAGGCCGGACAGTGGGAGACATTTTTGGATAAAGCGCTGGTGCATCATCTGTTGGAGATGAAAGACACAGAAGCATATTTAAAACTGGCAGAAAACATCAGAACAGTTAATCTGGCGGGACATTGACATCACTACCATCACGGGGGTGGGGACACTCATATTTTAGCCATTCGTTTCCAGATGGGCAGGGCAGGGTCAGATAGAGTGGAACAATATGTCAAAAATCTCCACCAGGCAGATTTGTGATGTATACAATCAGATCCTGTTGAATTAATCCTATAAATGAATTAGTTAAACACGTTAAATATTGCAAAGGGTATTAGAAAGTTACATTTTTTTAAACACATAAAAGTAAAGACAATTCATAGAATGAGATGTTCTGTTATATGTTACAATGTAGTTTAGGATATGAATAGTTATTTGGTATAAGCAGCAAAAAGAAAATGTCTTTTGTGCATAGTAACTGATAACCCATGTTCTCACTTAGATAAGATAAGATAGTACTTTATTGATCCCAATTTGGGAAATGTTTGTGTTGCAGCAGCATAAAAAGACATGGCATTATACAATAAAAATTAAAAGACAAGAAATAAACAAGAAAGTAGAAAATATACAGATTTCAGTATTCTGAGGCTCTGAGCCCCATTTATTTTCCTCGCGGACGGCAAAAAAACTCCGACATTAGGCCTATACAATTTAAAATAAAAGGGTTAGGGTTAGGCTTAGGGTAAGATATTGAGTAAGAAAATGTTTTTATTAACCACACAGCTTCTGGTATTCCAAGACCCGACCGGACAAAAGGATGTGGTGCAGGCACGAAATACCATACTACCAATAGAAATAGATTGCTTTTAAAATCGTTCTGTGTGACACGAAAAAAATGCAAAAATGGTGTTGGTGAACACGAATCAATAGATTAAATTAATTCCGTGACTATAACACGAAATGTCGTGAGACTGGGTTGGAATATTAAATATCAAACTGAATATATAAATGTAAAATGTACAGTGTGATTTTATTCCAAGAGAACTATATGGAGCAGCAAGTCACTTACGTTACTTTTTTACTTTTGGTTTTGCCTATTACCTTTTTACATATTCGGTATATTTCCCCAGTAGAAGATATATCACTAGCTTAGCAGTTTGAAACCAAAAATACTGATATCTGCCTTAAAAGTCAGGCTGGCACTGTAAACAATTCTGCAGTGCGGGAATTTTGACCATGAAGCAATGCTGCTGTCCCCTCACCGGAAGTGACAACAACATTGTTAGCTAGGTAGCTAGCTTACTGCAGCTAGGTGTTGTTAGCTAGGTAGCTAGCTAGGTTGTTTGCTGGGTAGCTAGCTAACAACGATTGATGTAATTAGGAGGCTGTGGCTCAGCTTCTTATTGACACCAGTAGGCTATAGCTGGCATATTACCTAAATAGTTAAAAAACCTGGATGTATAACCTTTATTTGCGACTGGTCGCACAACTTCATAAACGTAGCCAAGAGGGCGGTTGCTGAGTGTACGTACCCAGGAAGTGAGCTAGCAAATTTTTGTAGCGGCTACACTTTCTTGTAAGTCCATGACGTCATTTGGACCCAATACTACATTTTAATTTAAAGTTATTGACTTACGTTGAGAAAGAGAAATCTGTAAGGATAGGCTACTTTTCTTTGTTGTTGAGGTAAATCAACTACCCAGTCCGAACACTTGAATAGCACATTTTGCCACACACAGCATTGGGACGCACCTACAGTATGCATTCAAAACAACAAATGTAAGAACAGAAGTATGCGATTTTAGACACAGCATATGATTTCAAATGTTTCAGTTAATATCCTGCCGTGTTTATCAGTTTGGCAAGGTTGTACCTGCACAGGTCATAGTTGTGTTGGGGACTGCGCTCCACCCAATGCAGTAATGTAAACTGTGGATTAAACATCAACCAGGAGTCAACACTGCCTGCCTGAGGCTGCCTTGACCTCACGTTCCTCACTCCTGTCGAAGGCAAACAGACCTGCCTGTGTCAGGGTGCCAGATCTGGGACAACCATATAGAATCCTTTCCTCACCAAAACAATGTTTCCAGATGAAAAAAGCTGACAGAAGAGTGAGTGTGTGTGTGTGTGTGTGTGTGTGTGTGTGTGTGTGTGCGCGTGTGCGTGAAGAAGTTCCCACAGGTGGGTGCTATCAGTGCTGAGCTCCAAAAACTCATCAATCATCTGCCCTGTAAAATACACACAACCACACATTCGGCCAAACTTTTTTTTGCTACTTAAAAAAAAAGACATAAACGCTCTTGGGGCTTGTGTAAATCCCTTCTTATATATGTGAGCTTTGCATTGATTGAGTTGGATTTAGCAACAAACAGGAGGGAAAAGTACATTCTGTTTGGGACTACTTTAATCTGTGGATTATTACACATTTGGTGCTCGAGTGGGGATTAATGGCAGCAGGGCGATTTATGTAGAATCGACTTGGAACAAATGAGTGTGTTCATTGTAGAGAAGAATCAAGTCACTGTTTGTTTTGGTCTTTTCAAGAGCTTTGCATGCTTACAATGCTTGTGACACCAATGTAATGGATCATATCTGCTTGACTTTGTACCTGTTGGTGCTGCACTATCCTTCACCTGGCTACAGGAAGTGTTGTCATCTGAGATAATACCATTTGATTGGCACTATTCAATCGACTGACAGGACATAACTCTTATAATCGTTCATGACAGTTGAAAGGATGACAGATTACTAAATATATATAATTAAGTAAATATATTATTCAGGGAAGGACTGGGACTGAATAATAATAATGACTGCACGGTTGAGGGTGGTTTTGATTGTAATGTAAACCCTGCAATCTGCACAGCAGGACAGTGAGTACACCAGTCTACATTGATACACGGCTGAATGTGAGTGTTTCTAACCGTATTTGTTGCCCACAGCTGCTTTGGCTCTTTCCGTCCATGAAATCCCTGCAGTTTGTGAAGGCAGAAAGAATTATAAAGCAGAAGCCTCTGAAGCATTGTCGCTTCTCAGTGTCTGCAACTATAACAGTGATGTTTAAAGGAAAGAAACATCATTTTAAATGAATGCGTGACAGCCGTCATCCGCCCTGGACCACCAGCCGCTCTGTGATTCTCCAGAAGGGAGACCACAGCAGCTCTCTGTGATAGCAGCTTTGTTTACAATGAACACTGCGTTATATGGTAAGGCAAGGCAAGTTTTTTACATAGCACTTTTCAACACAAGGCAATTCAAAGTGCTTTACAAAGATGAAAGACATTAAGAGCATAAAACAAATTAGAAACGATAATAAAACATGAATACATGAATAAAAGTTACAGTGCAAGATGTGAATAGTTCAATTAAAAGCAGCGGCAAAAAGAAAAGTCTTCAGCCTGGATTTAAAAGTAGTGAGAGTTGCAGCGGACCTGCAGGTTTCTAGGAGTTTGTTCCAGATATTTGACAATATCCCTAGCCAAATTATCACCATCATTCTAGCCAAATGGCACTCTTGGAGGAGGTTGTGACTTTAGATTGTCATTGCCAACAACAACAACAACAACAACAACACAGTAGCTGTTGTGTATAGGAAAATGAAGCCACATGCATTATGCTCGAGTAATTAAGACTCTGTGAACCTTAATAAATCAGATACAAGGTTTATTAAGAACATTAATATGCTTATATAAAAATGTTGAACTGTTCTTGTAACTTTGGTTCACTGATTTGTTCTAAAGAAAAGCGACTGTGGCTCATATGCTGTGTTTGCATTCATTTGCTCGTATCCACTGAACAGAAAACCCATCCAGTATAATGACATGGTGGAGTCTCTAGAGGAATGACACACAGCACCATGACTGATTCTACAGATGATGCTAAAGGCTGCACATCTGGAGAGGAACGATGTGTGTGAGAGAGATACCAGGGCTGGGGTCAAATTGTGGAAAAAGAATCTGGTATATTGTCTTTTCCTAAGCAAAAAAAGACTATTCGACCGCAATCCCTGTGATAGCCCATGCAGGATGTTAACTGACTCCATCCTCTCTCTGCCACCAACATAATAATAGAAGGAAACAGATGCATGCCTTTCGCTTTCCTGTCTGCCACTTCCTATAAACTCTGCATGTGTGTTAGCATAAGGCAAGGCAAGGCAAGGCAAGGCAAGGCAAGGCAAGGCAAGTTAAGTTAAGTTTATTTATATAGCACCTTTCAGCACCAGGCAATTCGAGGTGCTTTACAAAAATGAAAGATATTCAGATAAAGGCATTTAAAAACAGTAAAAGATAATAAAAGAAACATTAAAAGAAAAACAAAAAATCAAAGACATTAAGAAAAAATACATGGATAAAAGTTACAGTGCAGTCTAAGATATGAATAGTTCAATTAAAAGCAGCGGCAAAAAGAAAAGTCTTCAGCCTGGATTTAAAAGTAGTCAGAGTTGCAGCGGACCTGCAGGTTTCTGGGAGTTTGTTCCAGATGTTTGGAGCATAATAACTGAACGCTGCTTCTCCATGTTTAGTTCTGACTCTGGGGACAGAAAGCTGACCAGTCCCTGAAGACCTGAGAGATCTGGATGGTTCATAGTTTAGCAGGAGGTCAGAAATGTAATTTGGGCCTAAACCATTCAAAGCTTTATAAACCAGCAGCAGTATTTTGAAATCTATTCTTTGACACACAGGAAGCCAGTGTAAAGACTTCAGAACAGGAGTGATGTGATCCACTTTCTTAGTGTTAGTGAGGACTCGAGCAGCGGCGTTCTGAATCAGCTGCAGCTTCCTAATAGATGTTTTAGTGAGACCTGTGAAGACACCATTGCAGTAGTCCAGTCTACTGAAGATAAAAGCATGGACAAGTTTTTCCAAATCCTGCTGTGACATTAGTCTTTTAATCCTAGATATATTCTTTAGGTGATAGTAGGCTGATTTAGTAACTGTTTTAATGTGACTGTTGAAACTCAGGTCAGAGTCCATGACTACACCTAGATTTCTGGCTTTATCTGTTGTTTTGAACATTGCAGACAGAAGCTCAGCGCTCACTTTTATACATTCTGACTTTGCTCCAAAAACCATTACCTCAGTTTTATCTTTGTTTAATTGGAGACAGTTCTGACACATCCAGTCATTGATTTGTTCAATGCACTTACTCAGTGTTTGAATTGGAGCATAGTGTCCTGGTGAAATTGTTACGTAGATTTGTGTGTCATCTGCATAGCTATGGTAACTTATTTGTTTTTCATTATCTGAGCCAGTGGTAGCATGTAGATGTTAAAGAGAAGAGGCCCCAAGATGGAGCCTTGAGGAACCCCACATGTCATATTTGTCAACTCAGATGTGTATGTACCTATAGAAACAAAGTTGTTTCTGTCCTTTAGGTAGGATTCAAACCAATTTAGAACTGTTTCCGAAAGTCCCACCCAGTTTTCCAGTCGGTCTAGTAATATGCTGTGGTCAACAGTGTCAAGCGCAGCACTGAGATCTAATAATACTAACACTGAAGTTCTGCCACTGTCTGTGTTTAAGTGGATGTCATTAAAGACCTTTACAAGAGCAGTCTCAGTGCTGTGGTTTGGACGAAAGCCTGACTGGAACACATCGAAACAGTTATTTAAATGCAAGAAATTACTCAACTGTTGAAAAACAACTTTTTCAATGATTTTACCTAGAAATGGCAGGTTTGATATGGGCCTGTAATTGTTCATTACTGAAGCATCTAGATTATTCTTTTTTAAGAGCGGTTTAATGACTGCAGTTTTCAGGGCCTGTGGAAAGAGTGAAGAGATTTGTTTACTATATGAAGTAGTTCTGAGGCCATGCAAGGCAAAACATGTTTGAAAAATCCTGTTGGAATAATATCAAGGCAGCAGGAGGAGGATTTCAGAAGTTGTATAATGTCCTCTAGGTTTTTATCATTAATCTGATGGAATTGTGTCATGGTGCTTGAATTGTTATTAGGTGGACACAGAGACAACACATTTGCTGTTCCTGATGCAGAGGCACTGACTGCTTGTCTGATTTTCTGAATGTTGTCAGTGAAAAAGGAGGCAAAATCATTGTACGACCTGGTGGATAGAAATTCAGAGGCTACTGACACTGGGGGGTTAGTTAGTCTGTCGACGGTAGCAAACAAGGCACGTGCGTTGTTTTTGTTTTTGGTAATGATGTCAGAGAAGAACGATTGTCGTGCGTTTTTCAATTCCAAATTATAAAGGCCAAGTCTCTCTTTATAGATTTCAAAGTGAACCTGGAGATTTGTTTTTCGCCACCTGCGTTCAGCTTTTCGACATTCTCTTTTTTCTGTTTTCACGGTCATGGCCTTTCTCCATTAAGATATTTTCTTGCCAGACACTTCCCTTACCTTAGTTGGAGCAATGGCATCTATAACATTTTTAATTTTTGAATTAAAATGATCTACTAGCTCATTTACTGAGATGTTAGCAGGGGCAAGTGTGGAAGAAAAATTCTGAGTAAACATTTCCCTAGTATTTTCAGTTAAATATCGCTTTGTGGTTATCTCTTTTTGAACATTTTTGTGAACAGAAATAGAGCTCTCAAAGAAAGCACAGGAATGGTCAGAGAGTGCAACATCAGTCACCACAACCTCAGAGATATTCAGACCCTTTGAGATAATTAAGTCCAGAGTGTGCCCCTTATTGTGCGTGGGCTCCGTCACATGCTGAGTCAGTCCATAGCTATCAAGAACACAAAACAGTTCTTTAGCCCCTCTGTCCTGGGGGTTGTCAACATGGATGTTAAAATCACCAACAATGACTAGACGGTCAAAGTCAATACACACTATAGACAGCAGTTCAATAAAGTCATCAAAAAAGCTTGCACAGTATTTGGGTGGTCTATAGATATTTAGGAACAGAGCTCGAGAGGAGCATTTCAGCTGAAGGGCTGGTTACAAAAATCCAGGAAACATCAGTCGTCAACGTATATAAGCCCCCACCATCAGAGCTGTCCACGACGTCACTCCCATCAATAACTGCACCCGCCATTTATGCAGGTGACATCAACTGTCAGCACACAGACTGTGGTTACAACTACACAACACCTAATGGAGTGGCGCTGAGTGAATGGGCCTCCAACACTGATGCACTGCTGCTGTATGACCCCAAGGAGCCTCCAACCTTCTTCTCTGCACGCTGGAACACCTCCACCAACCCGGACTTGGCCTTCGCCACATGCCACAGTAACGACCCGATACCGGTGAGACGCGTCCTGGACAGGTTTCCCCGCTCACATCACCGACCATCCATCATTAAAGTCCCATCACTGGTGGAACCGGTACCAGGGAAACCCGTCAAGCGATGGAACTTCCGAAAGGCCAACTGGGAGTCGTATGCTGAGGAGACTGAAAGAATGTCAGCTGGCCTGCCAGACCCAGCCGACCTGGATACGGCCTTTGCAGCCTATTGCCAGGTCCTCCTGGGTGCGGCAAAGAAGTCCATCCCACGTGGCTATAACAGGAATTACATCCCGGGTTGGGACGAGGAATGCAGCCACCTTCTGTGTGACCTCCAGAGAAGAGGTGGATGTGACTGCAGCAGCACTGCTCAAGAAGCTAGATATCACCCGCAGGGCCAGATGGACAGAGGTCGTTGAATCAATCGACTTCACCCATTCTAGTCGCAAGGCGTGGCAGACCATCAACCAGCTCACAGGCAGAAATACAACACCCCACAGCTGCCCAGTCACAGCAAACGCCATCGCATCCCAGCTCCTGAAGAACGGCCGCTTCCCGGATGCTGACAAAGCCTTTGCCCGACTGACATCGCGTGAGGTGTCTTGCATCTCGGGAGCGGCCAGTGTCGATTCCAACCTCTCGGGAGAATTCACAGCAGAGGAACTCAGTGAGGCCATGAGCAAGCTCAAGCCAGGCAAATCCCCTGACCGTGACAACATCCACCCGGAGTTCGTCATCCACCAGAGCACAACAACATCTGGCTGGCTCTGTGCTTTCTATACATCATGCTACCAGAGATTAAAGCTCCCAAAGACTTGGCGCCGTGCCTCTGTCATAGCTCTGCCGAAGCCAAATAAATCTGCAGAAGACCCCAAGTCATACAGACCAATCTCGTTGCTCTGTGTCCCATTTAAGATCTTGGAGAGGATGATCCATAGCCGCATCGAGCCAGTGGTGGACTCTCAGTTCCCAGTATGGCCACGCAGACGATCTTGCCATCATGCTGAGCCGACCAACGTGGAAGGCGATGGAAGAGGGTCTTAACGAAGACATGGGCACACTAGCAGCATACCTCCGAAGGTGGCGCCTACAGCTCAGCGTCGGGAAAACAGTTGCAGCGGCATACCACCTTAGCACCAGAGAAGCCAGGAGGGAACTTGAGGTGCGCGTCAACAACACATGTCTGGAGGTCCAGCAAGCCCCAAAGTATCTTGGAGTGCGTCTGGATCGGACATTGTCCTTTAAAAAACACCTGGAAGAAGTCAAGGCCAAGGTGACATCCAGGGTCGCGCTGATCCGCCGCCTCGCTGGAACAACCTGGGGAGCCTCCGCTAAGACGCTGCGAATATCCACTCAAGCCCTGGTCTTCTCTGTAGCGGAATACTGTGCCCCAGTCTGGAGCAGAAGCCCTCATGCGAGAAAGGTCGACGTGGCTATCAATACCTCCCTCAGAATAATAACTGGATGCTTAAAGCCTACCCCTGTGTCCCTCTTGCCAGTCCTCGCGGGAATAGCGCCGGCCGGCCTCCGACGGGAGGCTGCCACCCTCGCCCCGGCCAGGAAGGCACAAAAGTATGACTGGCACATCCTGCACAACACCACAATAACTCCAGCACCTCCAAACAGACTCAAGTCCCGCCACCCCTACAACATAGCAGCTCAGGAGATGCACAACTCCACCTCTGAGGACATCTCCAGAGATGCATGGTTGGCAGCAGCTTGGAAGCAGGAGTGGGAGTCAGCCGGGCCCTCCCGAATCCACCGTTACATCTGGGACCCAGGAGATGGCACCATTGGAGGAGACGACATACCGCGCCGGCAGTGGACCACTCTGAACCGTCTACGAACTGGGGTTGGTCGCTTTAAAACCTCGATGAAGACGTGGGGCTTGGCGGACAGTGCGGCATGCGGTGACCCTGAGCAGACCGCTGTTCATATAATCACCATCTGCCCCTTATATAGACCACCCTCGGAGTCATACAGACCAATCTCGTTGCTCTGGGTCCCATTTAAGATCTTGGAGAGGATGATCCATAGCCGCATCAAGCCAGTGGTGGACTCTCAGTTCCCACGGGAACAAGCTGGTTTCCGTCGTGGAAGATCAACAGCAGACCAGGTAACACTACTCTGTCAGGACATCGAGGACAGCTTCCAGGACAATGAGAAAGCTGGGGTAGTGTATTTGGATCTAACTGCTGCATATGACACTGTGTGGCTCCGGGGACTCCACCTGAAGCTGCTGAGGACAATACCGGACCACCACATGGTGAAGTTCATCATGGAGACACTTTCCAACCGTAGCTTCATCCTCCAGACCAGCAGTGGCCAGCGCAGTAGGCTCAGAAGACTGAAGAACGGGGTACCGCAGGGGTCTGTTCTCTCGCCGATGCTGTTCAATGTTTACATCCACGACCTACCTGATACAGCATCCAGAAAGTATGGCTACGCAGACGATCTTGCCATCATGCTGAGCCGACCAACGTGGAAGGCGATGGAAGAGGGTCTTAACGAAGACATGGGCACACTAGCAGCATACCTCCGAAGGTGGCGCCTACAGCTCAGCGTCGGGAAAACAGTTGCAGCGGCATACCACCTTAGCACCAGAGAAGCCAGGAGGGAACTTGAGGTGCGCGTCGACAACACATGTCTGGAGGTCCAGCAAGCCCCGAAGTAACTTGGAGTGCGTCTGGATCGGACATTGTCCTTTAAAAAACACCTGGAAGAAGTCAAGGCCAAGGTGACATCCAGGGTCGCGCTGATCCGCCGCCTCGCTGGAACAACCTGGGGAGCCTCCGCTAAGATGCTGCGAATATCCACTCAAGCCCTGGTCTTCTCTGTAGCGGAATACTGCGCCCCAGTCTGGAGCAGAAGCCCTCATGCGAGAAAGGTCGACGTGGCTATCAATACCTCCCTCAGAATAATAACTGGATGCTTAAAGCCTACCCCTGTGTCCCTCTTGCCAGTCCTCGCGGGAATAGCACCGGCCGGCTTCCGACGGGAGGCTGCCACCCTCGCCCTGGCCAGGAAGGCACACAAGTATGACTGGCACATCCTGCACAACACCACAATAACTCCAGCACCTCCAAACAGACTCAAGTCCCGCCACCCCTACAACATAGCAGCTCAGGAGATGCACAACTCCACCTCTGAGGACATCTCCAGAGATGCATGGTTGGCAGCAGCTTGGAAGCAGGAGTGCGAGTCAGCCGGGCCCTCCCGAATCCACCGTTACATCTGGGACCCAGGAGATGGCACCATTGGAGGAGACGACATACCGCGCCGGCAGTGGACCACTCTGAACCGTCTACGAACTGGGGTCGGTCGCTTTAAAACCTCGATGAAGACGTGGGGCTTGGCGGACAGTGCGGCATGCGGTGACCCTGAGCAGACCGCTGTCCATATAATCACCATCTGCCCCTTATATAGACCACCCTCGGAAGCCAGCCTCTTCGACCTAGGACCAGAGATGCGGGCATGGTTACACGACACCGAGTTGGACATCTAACGTTATACGAAAGAAGAAGCTGAAGGGCCACATATTCAAAAGAATCAAAGTTTCCATACAATGTCTTCCTGCATTGAAGGGAATCATTGAACAGAATAGCAACTCCACCCCCTTTCTTATGCATTCTTTCCTGACTCATAAAACTAAAGTTGGGAGGGGTTGATTCGATAAGAACAGCTGCACTGTTATTTTGTTCAATCCAAGTTTCTGTTAAAAACATAAAATCAAGATTGTGCTCAGTGATAAAATCATTGTTTAAAATGTTTTTTCCTGCCAAAGACCTGACATTTAATAAAGCTAGTTTAAGTTTGTTAAACATACTATCAGTCAGGTTTTTTGTAACAAGCTGTGGCTGACATGGAATCACTGCTAAATTAGATAAACTCACACAAACGTTTGAGCACTTCCTTTATCTAAGATGATTCGCCGCTTTTAATCTATTACCTATCAACACAGATATCGGCAAAGCTATAGAGAGGCGAAGTCACGCCCATCTACTTCCGGCCCATGGGACCCCGGAAGCGAAAAATGTACATTGAATTCAATGGAGAGAGAAAACGTATCTTTTGATCCCGTTTGAATTGTGCCACGAACTACATATATGATGTTTGTCAATCTTAAACAATAAGTTCCATGTCAAAAAAGTCACATTTTGTCGTAAAACTGTTGAAATATAAGACTATAAAAAATACGCGACTACAAAGACTACAAATCCCATTCTGGGTCGCGTAAGTGATGTCACAGGCGATAATGCTCCAAGTGGTTGCGACTCGTAATTAAAGTGAAGAAGAAGATCTCATAACTGATTTATTCCCTCCAATAAATAAGAGATTGCTAAAAATAAATTCACTTTTACAAGATGCCTGTGTGCTTTGTACCAGGTTGTAATCACATAAGTGATCATACCACTTGCTCGTTCTATCGATTGCCGTCTGATGAAAGGACCAGGAGTCGCTGGATCAGACATATCAGGTAATATACATGTTGTGCATGGAACATATATAGTCAAGTTAGCTACCTAGCTAGTAGCGACGAGTAGCGAGCACGTTAGTTAGCATTACATTACTTAGCCTTGTCATTTTTAGTAGCCTTACCATGAAGTTATTATTTTATTACATGAAGTAAGAGTAAGAGTAGTCATGATGGTAAGTATTTCGTGAAACATTTGAAGAGTAGCCTACTGCGCCATCCACCGGGTGCTATGGAAGCAGTCAGGGAGAGTCGAAGGCAGGCAGGGAGCTTTGCATGACAGATTCTTCTGGACGTGTTTCATTGTGATGACAGTAAGGGTGAGTCAATCTGTTTGTTGGAAAAACAGTAGTTGAGTGATTACTGAGAGAAAATTATTAGAAGAGATAATTATTCAAAGTGTTGTTACTTTAAAGTGTTGTTACTGACCTTTTTTTTCTTTTATTTCATTTCCCTCACCTGTAACTGCTGAGACCCTGAGGAACATGCACCCTGACCTGCTCTGGCAACCTGATTTCCACTGTACGTAATAGTATTTGGTTATGGTATATTATTTATATACATCAAAGGCACAATGCACCCCCCAGAGACACACATGTATTGAGTGTGATATTTTGCATAGGTCAAGTGAAATCATCTTTACATACTAGAAAACTGTAGGAGCGGCAACTTGTTTTGAAATTGAATTTTTAATATCCGATAATAAAGTTGAACTGTTTTCTTTATTCTTCTCTCTTCCCAGCTCCATCCATCACCGTGCTCTGTTCCTGCAGGTCCTGCTTGCTAATCAATGCTTTATTTTTTTACACAATTACAAATAAAGTCAATGTATTGTATGACATGAAGTTGTGCTTCATTCGGAGTCAATAATAAATTCATTCTGCCTTCAACTGCACAATGACTGTGGACTGCACCGACATCCATGTAGCTGCCCCCCAGTAAGATGAACCAAGCAAAGAGGGTCACCATCATGCCCAAGGACATCCAGCTGGCCCGCCGCATCGGCGGAGAGAGGGCTTAGACTGACCTGAGACCAGCACACCGGCTCTTTTAAGAGCCACCTACAGTTTCAAAGAGTTGCAATTCTACGTTATCATAATGATTAAACTGGTTCATGTGTCTCTGCATAACACCCATCACACATACGAAACACAATGCAGAGTCCCAGGGTGTTAAGAGTATGTTTATTTAAATGTCCTCCTCTCTACTGGCCAACACAGGGAGCATATGCTGGGTGTAGAATTGTTCCAGGAGGAGGAGATTTCCATGCCATGCAGGGTCTTTGGGGATGAGGATGATGATCGCCTCCTTCTGGTCCACACAACTAAGTAGCAGAAACTCCGGTCTGTGATGTGCAGCTGCCCTTGGACCAGGTGCCAGTGTGGGTGATTCTCCTTGAGAATATATGACCCACCCTCCTCATGGAGACAGAAGGATGGTAACTGGGCTGCCTCCGCGATGGTCATGTTCATGTCACCAAAATCCTTGAATCTACACACAGCAAATAAACTCAAATGACACAACGAGATGTAAAAGGAGATCACACATACAGTCTAGACTATATAAAACTGGCCGCTTCAATCTGAAGAGCAACTAAAACAAAACACGGGAGTGTACCTTGTTCTTGTGAACACTAACGTTATCCACACAGCATACACAGAGACCACGAAGTTCTTAAGGAGAAAACAAGTTGCTAAAACAAAACACGTTAGTGTACCTTGTTAGCTAATGTTAGCTAGCTGACATTAACGTTACACATTGCACTCATATTACTCACCAACATCTTGTAAAGCCGGTCCCGCTGCTCTTACAGAACCGACTAACTCCCCTTTCGTGTATGTACAGCTCTCAACGTGTCCAGACTTGTAGTGATGTTCACCTCGTTTTATACTTTTATTCTCATTCTGAAAGAAACAGGTGAAATTTGCTAACGTGACGGCCGTCTTTGTGATGGTGACGCGTATTGTGCGAGACCAGAGACCTGTAGTTCACTGAGCGGTTTCACACAAAAAAAAGTCTAACTTTACAGTTTTAGGACACATTTTTATTTTTTTGACTTGCAAAATATTCTTTTAAATTGACAAACATCATATGTGTCATTCGTGGCACAATTCAAACGAGATCAAAAGATAACCTTTCTCTCTCCATTGACTTCAATGTATAATTTTACGCTTCCGGGGTCCCATGGAGGCTCCCGGAAAGGGAGGGACTTCGCCTCTCTATAGGCAGGCAGGGCCCCGGCATGTCCTGGAAAGAGTTGAGAGTGCCATACGCCCTTGAGCCTGGACCCATCACATATCAGTAAGAGTTTGTTGCGTTTTGTACACACATCCTTATCAGGAGACGGGGGAGATGGTGCGGGGGTAAAGGATATGCTGCCAGGGGGGGGAGGTGGTTGACGTAGGCGCGGTGATGAAGACCGGGGAGATGGTGCGCGTCTCTGCGGTGATATTGGGGGACGTCGTTGAGGAGCGGGGGTAAAGGACATGCTGCCAGCCCTGCGTATCGCCTTAGTTTGGTCTTTGAAATCCAGGAAGGAATCGGTGCCAGCCCTCTGTATCTCCTTCATGTGTTCAACGATCGCCAGAATGGTGGGCGAGGGTGAAAGGGTGAACGGAGTATCCTCAAAGGGGGGTGACGGGCGGTGGGGACTCCTCCGTGTGTGTGGAGACTCCTCCGTGTGTCTCATATGTCTCCCATAATCAGAACATTCCTCAGGCGGGTGCAGTGATAATTCTTCAGGGTTTTCTGAGCGATGTGTTGTGTCTTTCTCCTGTTTTGATTCCTCTTGCCGCTTGTCCTTGGCAGAAGGAACAGATTGATAAAGCAGGCAGTTGAATTTGTTAGAGTAGATAAACAATTTCACTCCTGACTTGTTAAGGCAAACTCCATTTGCCTTGAAAAGATGTCTGCGGTCCCAGAAAAAGTTACAATTGTCAATAAAATGCACAGAATGGTCAGTACAGACAGTTGAAAGCCAGGTGTTCAGTGCAAACAATCTGCTGAATCTCTCCACTCCTCTTCTGACTGGCGGTAGAGGGCCACTGATGAACACATTTTAGAGAACTGGCAGTTTCCAACAAACATTTAAAGTCTTCTTTCAGCACTTCTGACTGTTGTTTCACAACATCATTTGTTCCAATGTGTAGTACCACATTCTTCACAGTCGGATGTTCAGCCCCAATATGCAGGATCTTCTCAGCCAAGTCAGAGACCACATCCTTGGGAAAACAGAGTACTTTGGTGTTGTTCTTATTACACAGACCTTTTACATCTCTTACAGCAGAGTCACCCACAATCAGAGTTTCAGGCCCAGTCGTTAGCTTTCCCTCTAGCCTTTTACTTTTGGAGTAGCTATTGGTCCTTACCCTGCTGTGTGAAGAGGACGGGTTATCCAGGTCATCAGAAAGAGATCTCCGGCTCTCGGTCAGCGGAGCGTATCTGTTCTGGGTTGGCACACTTGGTGGTTTAGGAGGATTGTTTGTAATTCTCCCTTTAGCAGCTGTCCACGGCTGTTTAGGGGTTGAAGAGGCGCTCCTCTTGGGTGATAACAATGCAGGCCAGCCGGTCGCATCACATATTTCAGAGTGTTGGGCTCTGCCTGTTATCCGTCCTCCCAAATCCCATGAAAATGATTTACTCTTAGGCTTTGCACCCAGAGAGTTCCAGGGAGGACTACCACTTGTAGATTTATTACCCGGTACACAGCCCTCCTGTTCCTTGGAATCCTTGTAGCTGCTAGCTAGCTGTGAGTTAGCATACCCTTTTTCATTATTTTGCAACACTGGTAAAGTGGTGTCATTCCCACGACATAGTCCATTCACTTCCACGTTAACTTCCAACTGTTACATTTTCATTTCCAACACAGCCATCTTCTGTAGAAGTTTGTGGAAGTCCTCTGTAGAGAACGGAGGCATTTTGCTACCAACTAGCTTAAGCTAAATAGCATGCAGTAGCCTACCAGGCTTTAGCTGTTGCTAGGCCACGCTACTGTAAGACTGAGGTCGTCGTAAAAATGTTGAAATATGGCTGAAATCCTCCGTCTATTTACGAAGATGAACTGTCCCAGTGATAAGTTAATGTCCAGGAGCCGCTGCTCGAAGTTTTCAGAGAATAAGAATAGGAAAATCAGCATAAAAAGTAAGCAGAGGCAGGAGCAAGCAGAAAAGCGTCTGCACTGTATCAGCAGAGAGATTACTTTGGATGTGTGTGTTTGAGATGCATTTTAAACTTTACTTTCCTGCTGATGTCACCATACAGTAGCTGGAGATGTTCAATTCAAAATGGCGAATGTGACCCTAAAGATATTGTTCTTAAGCTTAATGTGAGTGTAACATAGTAGCAAAATGCACTTTTTAAGGTCTTACACAGGAATGTGTCCCTGGTGTGTAATGAGAGTCACAAAATGACTATGACTTGAACAACAGGGATACAAATTATCCATACTAGCCAGAGTTGTAATTTTAAATCATTTAAGAGAGTGATTTCCTTCAGTTCTTCTCTTATTTATCTTATTATGTAACAGTTCAATTCATGTGAGTAAGTTCTGTTCTGTGTCAAGCCAGCACTTGAACTAATCAGCTATACACATTTGACGTGATCATTTATGCATCAGGTATGATTCCAGCTGCAGTCTGTGCCAGGATTGAACGTGAGACAGCTTCACAGAGCTCAGGTTCACAGGGACTCTCCTCCACTTTCCCCCAGAGGGAAAGAATGTGATTGTAGATTAGCTAAAAGGGAGGATGTTAGGAAACAGTTGGCAATCATTAACCTGCAGTTCCCATGCAGCTATGGAGTTCTATTTTTCTTTACTTTCATTAGGAAACAGTTATTCAATTTCTCTTGTTCACATGTATGTATGATTTCTGCCGTTCTCTTCCTTCTTCAGCCCAACTTTTTACATCTTTCAAAAAGCTCAAAACACAATGGAAACCGGAGGGCTTGTTGACGTTTGGGGATTATAAAGTTGGCCAACTGTCACATGGAAACTTCCATAAAATGTACGTTTTATTGGCTTATTTTAACAATGTGATCACATGATTCGTTTGGATATTGCAGATACTAATAATAATAATAATAATATATATATATAATTAAGTTTATTCAATACTGGCACAACTTCAAACTCCTATTGGGGATGAATATTTATGTGATAAAATACATTTAAAAATTACGTATTGATATTTACTGCTGTATGTATTTTATAAGATCTAAAATCCCCAAGGCCATTTTTATTTACTCAGACACTTAGACAAACAAACAACAAACACACACCAATACATATCAAATGTCAGCTCAGTTTCTCATGTTAACAAGGTTAGTGCTTTTTACATTTTTGAAGAGCAACTTCTATTTATATCAAACAGGACGTTCCCACAAGAGATTTGGCATCTTACTTCAAGGAAACTGTTTAAAGTATTTTGTGGCAAAGTTAAATAGTTTCGAGCTCATGCCTGCTATACTACACCATTAACTTCCTTTGTCCAAGATCTAACTTTCCAGCTATAATAACTGAAATCTTTTTGAGAACTCAAGAAAACAAACAGACAATGACGGGAACAATAACTGATAATATACTACAGGCCATATATCCTTCACCTCATATACTGTACATCCATAACAGCCATTTTCTAGATTTCTTCATGTGAAACATCACGAGGGAAAAACACTTCTCATGATGAAACATCCTCCTTAAAAGGACATATGATGCACAACTAAAAATACCCCTGTGTTAATCATTATTGTTACCAAAAGAGAAGGCCTGCTTCATCTGCTTTTGCAGTGGTAACACCTCAATACAAATCTCCATAGCAGAATAACAATATTTTCAACGGATTCAGGGAAATGCGAGCACAACAGCCGGATGTTAATGTTTGACTAAATGGGATCGGTTTTGTTTCACAGTTAAACAATATCTGGTTCCCTGAAAAGGCAGTTGAATTGTATGAGCAAGTAAGCCTAATGTTTCTCATACAGTTAGCACAGATTTTTGGAAGCACTGAAACTGTGAGCAGAGGTATGTGAGCCCTACTGTTCCCCCCCGCGTCTCTGTCCAGGTTGTGCAGCTTGTGTCTTTGATCCTGAACTACTGAATCAAACCTTTCCAAGGTCAGAGGGCCCGCTCGGCACATTCCACAGTCTTTAATAGGTGACTACCAAAAGACTTGAAACACAGACATGGGATGAACACAATTAGGTAAAAGGAAGTTGTGATAGAGGGAGAAAGAAACTTAAAATCATGTGTTGTCTTAGTGTTCACACGCTTTTTTTTTTCATTACAACCTGAGCCAAGTATCACTATGTGCTCCTTTCAAGCCACACCCTTCATCCATCCCATGTAAATCCAGCTAAGTTTACTCTCATGACAGATTCATATCGGTAGTAAATCAAATGTTCCTGTCATGAAACAGAGGTTTTTTTTTTTGATGAACTGATGTTTATTTCTCACTGAGAGGAAAACACAGATTACAGTCAGTCTTAAAAACACCTGGAATCTCAACAAAACTAAAAGAGCTGAAACTCAGTGGAAAATATCTAAAGAAAGTCAGACTGCAGATCTCAGTAAAGGTCGGGTCAGACGGGGTCAAAGGTCAGAGGTCGAGGCAGGTCACGTGTCTTTGTGTCATGACAACAGTCGCCTAGGGAACAAGAAGCTGAAGAGTTAATCAAGAGGAGAGAAACAGCCTGAAGTACAAGTTAGAGGTACTTGAGTATTACTGTGTACTTCTACTCCACTACATGTATTAAATACCTTTAGTTACTTTACAGATCTGGATGAACACTTTCATGATCAATCATTATAAAACATATCATATATATTATTCTGAAATGGACCAATCTGCACAAAGACTACTTTTACTGTCGCTACTTTCACTATATTTTGATGAGAATACTTTTCTACTTTCACTTGAGGAACATTTTGAATGCAGGACTTTTACTGTAACAGAGTATTCCTACACTCTGGTACTTCTACTTTTACTCAAGAACAAGACCTGAGTACTTCTACTTTGACTCAAGTACAAGATCTGAGTACTTCTACTTTTACTTTAGCTGAATATAAACATAGCTAGTCAGTTGTGATGAAGCCCCTCGTTCCTCTGTGACTCAAAACTCAGGATTTCTGGGACGTTTTTCCCCAAAATGTTCCTCTAGAGATGATCCAGCGTTGTAGTTTACAGAAAAGTACCTGGTAGTAGTTTACAGTATAGTACCTGGTAGTAGTTTGGTTGTAGTTTACAGTACAGTATAGTACCTGGTAGTAGTTTACAGTACAGTATAGTACCTGGTAGTAGTTTACACAGTATAGTACCTGGTTGTAGTTTACAGTATAATGGTTGTAGTTTACAGTATAGTACCTGGTAGTAGTTTGGTTGTAGTTTACAGTACAGTATAGTACCTGGTAGTAGTTTACAGTATAGTACCTGGTTGTAGTTTACAGTATAGTACCTGGTAGTAGTTTACAGTATAGTACCTGGTTGTAGTTTACAGTATAATATCTGGTTGTAGTTTACAGTATAGTACCTGGTTGTAGTTTACAGTATAGTACCTGGTTGTAGTTTACAGTATAGTACCTGGTTGTAGTTTGGTTGTAGTTTACAGTACAGTATAGTACCTGGTAGTAGTTTACAGTATAGTACCTGGTAGTAGTTTGGTTGTAGTTTACAGTACAGTATAGTACCTGGTAGTAGTTTACAGTATAGTACCTGGTAGTAGTTTACAGTATAGCACCTGGTAGTAGTTTACACAGTATAGTACCTGGTTGTAGTTTACAGTATAATGGTTGTAGTTTACAGTATAGTACCTGGTTGTAGTTTGGTTGTAGTTTACAGTATAGTACCTGGTTGTAGTTTACAGTATAGTACCTGGTTGTAGTTTACAGTATAATATCTGGTTGTAGTTTACAGTATAGTACCTGGTTGTAGTTTACAGTATAGTACCTGGTTGTAGTTTACAGTATAGTACCTGGTTGTAGTTTACAGTATAGTACCTGGTTGTAGTTTACAGTATAGTACCTGGTTGTAGTTTACAGTATAGTACCTGGTTGTAGTTTACAGTATAGTACCTGGTTGTAGTTTACAGTATAGTACCTGGTTGTAGTTTACAGTATAGTACCTGGTTGTAGTTTACAGTATAGTACCTGGTTGTAGTTTACAGTATAGTACCTGGTAGTAGTTTACAGTATAGTACCTGGTAGTAGTTTACAGTATAGTACCTGGTAGTAGTTTACAGTATAGTACCTGGTAGTAGTTTACAGTATAGTACCTGGTAGTAGTTTACAGTATAGTACCTGGTTGTAGTTTACAGATGAAACAGAGTTAATTAACAGGGAGACACTTGGAGGTAGCAAAGAAGCAACAGTGTGAATGTGATGATAGAGTGGGGTCAACGCCAAAGAGGATGAATCTAGCAAACAAAATGTGATAGTGTTGCACTTATTGCTTACAGATGTTAGCATAGCAGTGGATCGCATGACAAAAAGCAGTGGGATTTTTTCATCGGATTTTGATCTGTGGCAAGATCTGTAGCAAACAAACGTTTATGAAAGTTACACGTTTTGTCCAGCAAGAAGATCTCCACATATTGACTCAAGTCTTAGGATTTTTGAAGCGTAAATGCTTTCGACGGAGGTAAAAAGATAACGTTAGGCCATAAACAAACTACGAGATGCTTGCATGACTACACGTCACCACCGCTAAGCTAAAGTGTTTGTCGTGAGGATGTTTTGTAGTCTCATTTTGTCACTTGTTAGCAACCGCTGTTTTATGACAACTGAAAGCTTCGGACATACACAATAAGGGACTTTACTGGCAGATTTTATGTCGCAGGACAAAACTTGGGTAAAGCTTGGGTAGACAACATATCTTTTTTTTTATCTTAAAGCATTACAGGTAAAACACAACTGCAATAGCGCAAAAACCTATTTGGACTGATTTAAAATCTAGTACACTTAACAGACTGAGAACTGTCAACATTTCATCTCTGACTGAATTGATTAAAGAAGTTCCAACCTATACTCAACATAATTCAATGATACAAATGTAGTTTTGGAACACACACACACACACACACACACACACACACACACACACACACACACACACACACACACACACACACACACACACACACACACACACACACACACACACACACACACACACACACACACACACACACACACACACACACACACACACACACACACACACACACACACACACACACACACACACACACACACACACACACACACACACACACACACACACACACACACACAAATAACAAGTCTCCATTAAAAAGAATATCAATATTTTATTAGTGCCATCTGTGTAAGACAATAACAACAGAGCCATGGTTAAGCATTTATGGGTCATCTGGAAAACTAAACAGCACTAGTGCAACGCAGTGGTATCAAAATAGATCTTAGCTACATGCACATGCCTGTATGCATGCATTCACACATTCATTTATATCAAAACATTCAAGACATAGTTGGTTAAAAGATACTCTAGTTTAACGGATGCTGCATGGAAAATATGACTAAACAAGATCCCCTAATTTATAACTTACTATTGTGGTTTCAAATGTAAACATTTAGTACATTGTTTTGCTTCATTAGTTCCATCCTCTTCCTCTCCCTTCTTCAGCGTCAGATCAGTTTGGATTCCCGGACGTTCCTGAAGGGGACGCTGCTCTGATGTCGGGAAGACAACTCCCTGAAAGAGAAAGCAAAATAGTTTAACCAGAAAATATGGTTACATATCATTTAGATTTTTACAAATGTGATTCTTCAGTTTGAAGGTTTATTTATGATCTTGGAAACAACAACTTGAGAAACACCTTCCCAACACAGAGTCCAACCTATTCTGCTTATGGTCACCCAATGGGAGCAGTGAGGACCCTAGTTAGCATGGCAAGGGCTCTCGACAAAAAGCAATGGGATTTTTTCATTGGATTTTGAAATGTTGCAGAAAATAAGATCAAAGGCAAACACATGTTTCTGATAGGCTAACCCCCTGATCCCACCGGAAGCATCTGCGCTGCGGCTGCGACCTCCTCCTGCGTCATAACCCACCAGGCGCGTTTCAAAACGTTGCGGAAGCGGAGCGTCGTGTGTGCAGCCTCGCAGTTGTTGGATGAACGTTCCACTTCAAAAATAGGATTCATCCTATATTTTAGAAATTCCTTGCGGCGAGGAGCTTCTGGGACGCTTCGAGCCGCGGCGCAGCGGGTCTGGTGGAATAGCATCCATTGACTAGAGTGGTCGCGATCGCTAAAAACGCCGCAGCGCAGACGCTCCTGGTGGGATTAGGGGGTAACTCTGTTCGGCATGATGCTGTTTAGTAGTCCCATTGTGTCATTTGTTAGCAACTGTGTTTTTAAGACACTTAAACCCTCAAGGCGTTCACTGGTGGGGTTTGACTGACGTATCTTATGTTGTAGGAACGAAACGTGAGAAACTTGTAATCTTGTGTTAACAACAGACCATCTTTCAGCCATACAACGTGCTACAATAATAACTGATTTCTGGATTATTCCTGCACCACTCTATTCATGTATATACATTTTCAGATTGTTGTAGATATAAACTTCAAAACAAACCCAAAGCGGGTAAAGCATTGGAGCATTTTGAGTATTACTGTGCACATCAAAATGAATGTGAAAATGAAGCCACACTTTAAGGGCTTTTTGGGGTTTGCAAGACGACTGCTTGGCAGATTGGAACGTCTCCACACTTCACTTTCTGTAATCTATAAGCAGAATCAACAAACATGGTTCTTGAAGAATCTCTACTTTATCATCATTTGTTGAGCGTTTAAATTCGGAACTTGTTCTCGATAACCAACCTCCAGAGAAAAGTCACAAACAAAAATGTATCGGTATGTTTCTTAATCTGCTATACTCAGCGTTTAAATGTGGTGTTTAAAGTTAATCAACCTAATAAAAGTTATTTTATTTGATTAGTTATTTCCCTTTTCTGGTGTTCATAGCATCAAAACCACACATAACTCAGTTGCTCTGAAACTAGACCAAGATTCACATTCCCGGGAGCTCAAATTACATTTCGCCGTTCGGCCAAAACCAACCAACTTGGTAAAATGTTGCAATAAACCACTAACACCCTAATGTCGTTAAACTGAATCACATATAAGTAATTCAGAATCACATGCAAACATCCATAAAAAAAACACATGCACAGGACAAACCGTTACGCCTCGGAAATATTTCAGATGATACCAAGCTTCTTGTTTCTGTTTCACTTCGTGAGGGACATTTCCCACACAACTGAACAGCCACTATGTCTCAGGGGCAGAGAACAGCCACACATCCTGTTCCTAGATTTGAAATAAATGCTCTATTTTTTATGATAACGCTACATTTGTGAAGCAAGTGTGTGGGTGTGTGTTCTATTTGTTTCACAACATTACTCTCTTTGTTTGGATTTAAAGTGACCTTATCTTTATTGTCAACCCCACTTTACTTTACTCCATCAACCACTTAAAGCCCAGCTAGCCTTGACTCCACATGATACATAACACCACTTCTGTTCCTCGGAAACAAATGTGTGATTAAGGCTGCTGGCAGAGATGGGGGGGGGGCATATGGGCCTGAAAGAAAGATGTCTGTAGGAGTATATTCCTTATTGGGTGTGTGTTTGATTTGCCTGATTCTCGATGTGTGTGTGAGTCAGTGCGGAGATTAGCCTGAGCAGGTTAGCTACGGTGGCTTTAGCTGCGTGTGGTCGCAGACAGCCCCAACGTGGTGGTAAACAGCCATTCACTGGGGCCAGGCCTCAGTCTGGCTTTCCCATAATACCAGTCTATGGAGGTAATTCAATGGAAGAATTGACACTATGGTAATGGCGCTCCTTGACACTGGCCCCTCAGGGACACAAGCATATGGCCGCTAAGCAGCGCAAGCCTAGGAGCAACCAGTGAGGTGGGCCCCACACTATTCAGTCCACAGGCTTCAAATGAACTCAAATAATCCCATTCAAAGAAACTTAAAGAAACTAATATAATTAATGTTTTCAGAGAAATCAGAAACCTCAAACCAACTAGAGCAAAGAGAAGGCAAGGCAAGTTTATTTATATAGCATTTTTCTGTACGCGACAATTCAAAGTGCTTTACAAAAAAAAATTAAAAGACTTTTTAGGAATAAATACGGTAAAAACACATTATATAATGGCATTTTACAACAGGCATTACAAAGCAAAGATAATCAAATAATAAAAATAAACACCACAGGTATACAATACATGTTTAAAAGGCACACTGTAGTTCGAATATGATCATCTCAATTAAAAGCAGCGGCGAAGAGATATGTTTTAGTCTCGATTTAAAAATAGTAAGCGTTTCAGCGGACGTGCATGATTTGGGTAGTTTGTTCCAGAGTGTCGGGGCATAACAGCTAAATGCTGCCCCCCCATGTTGTCATCAGCATATAGAAATGCCAATCAATAGACCAGAACACGCATGGTTACTTATCTGTTCAGTGTCTGTACACCTGTGTGCACATATTGAAAGGTTGCAGATGCAGTTTCGTCCCATTGAGGGGGAAAGCTAAAGTTGTTAAAGCAATAACCATCCCCATCTACCATCTACGTATAATCTCATTTCCGTCTCTTCATTCCTGCCCTCACATCCATCACTCTCATGTTACTTCCTGCTAATGTATGACAAAGGCACTTAACTGAAAAACAATACTTGGTATGAACTGACAGAGTTGCACGCATGATGAGATTGACACCACTCTCAAGGCTGTATGTTAAGTACAGAGCAGAGGGACAGTTAGCTTAGCCTAAGAGAAAGCATGGAAGAAGGGGTAAACAACTAGTCCTGATCGTTCAAAGTTGAACAATCAATATTCCCAAAACTGTCTTTAAAGCTCACTGAAATGTTTTCTTTAATCTGTATACCAACAGAAAAGGAAACAAAATAAATGTGTGGTTTTAGAGAAACTTACTGTATATTGACTATCAACAGCCATCCATCCTTTCCATGTTCCACTGTGCAGGTTTCTGCTTGTTCCCTGGCAACTTAATGGTGACATGACTTTAGGAAGACATCGCACCTAGTTGTTGTTTACCAAGAAGTAGTAGTAGTATACAGTATCTTCCCCATGGAACTAAATTGTTGTTTTGAGATGCCAACAGCATGGCCATGTTGATCTGTCAGGTGGCGTGTCTTCTTAATGGTCAGTTTGTCCACCACTTTGGCTAAGGCTGATAATCTGTAGAAATCACTGAATATTCATGGCCTCTTGAGGAAGAACCCACCTATTGTATGGCCTGTTATTACATGTATTAGAAATATCTATGTAGGCCAGATAATGAAGCCTACCAACTTATCCAGTAGCATCAAGAAAGGTCATAATATTAACTTATTTGACTAATGACAAAAAATGTAAGAAACAATATTGTCATTGTAAGTATACAAAAAAATTATAATTCTGCAGTCATTCATGGTTCCCAGAGGATTACCCACTGACTTTGGTGATCTCCTGGCTTTTGTAAGTAGGTTAACATGTGGTTCATTGTGCGTGGTTCAGATACAAGACCAGCCCCAGACTGGCCACAAACTGGTTCAGAGTTAGTGTCAAAAAGCAAGTCAATCAAAGCTTAAACAAATTGAATTCATTGTAAAGCTCAAAAAAATAGAAATAGAGATAAATGTAACTTGAAGGCCAAGCAGCTCAGGTGAAGGTAGGGGTGGGCGATATTGAAAAATATGTTATCACGATATTTTCAGGCAGTATCACGATAGACGATATATATCACGATATTTTTTCATGTCGGTTATTATGGTTATTTTTCAAGTTACTTAACAGTACAAGCACCTACAAGGTAACAGAAACTAAAACAAAAAGGAGTAACAGACCAACATAGCATTTCAAGCTGGTTTTATTTCAGAAATGAAACCCTGAATGAAGTGAGCAGTGAACATAAATAAACATGAAAAGGAGGGTAAAACATAACTAAGTAAAACATAAAACATCAATGAGGAAAAGTCAGTGCCAAACAATTAAAATGTAAACTTTAGAGTAGACTTGAAGTGTAATAAAAGACTTTAGCATAACTGAAGGGAAAAACATAAAACGCCACAGCGTCAGTTATGTCTTTCCACCGTTTGCTAGTCTTTTCATAAGGAGCCCCTTTATGAAATGCCTGCCCTATGGTTGCTCGCTGCAAAGAAACTGCGCCGCGCACGGAGAGCCTCTTCCCCTCCCGCTATTTTTTTTTTATATATATATATTTTTTTATCACGATAGGACGATATCTCTGAAAAAGCATATCGTGGAGACCTAATATCATCACGACGATATATATCGTCATATCGCCCACCCCTAGGTGAAGGTGCTGGTTTCCTTCCCAGTTCTGCTCATTGACTTCTGAGTCAGGAGGCCAGACCAAACACTCAAATGAACTGACAAAGGAAAGTATTCATTCACGTTTCGGCTCGAAGATATTATCCACTGATTAGTCTCAGGGCTGTGACAACATTTCATAACTATCATAAACTCAGAGATATGGACCTGTGCTCCTCAGGCTCATATCTGCTCTGCATCTGGTAAAAACATCCCCCCAACAGCAGACCTGGAGGAAACAATGACAATGATATCATTCAATTCTATCAGGGGAAACTGAACTAAAATGAGCTCTCTTGACATGTTGAGGCCTGACAGAGCCGTGAGATCCCAACTGGCCCGACATGTCACTAATGTAGATTGCTCCACTGCTATGTTAAAATTGCTAAGTTAATATAGTTTCCAGTCATTAGGAGGCACAATGGAACTGCTAAAACATTTAGAATGGGTGTCATGTTGGGAACATGCTACAGTGGAGTGGGAATAATTAAGACAGAAGCAGTTGAGTAACATAGACAGGCAAGCAATCCATTGTGTGCGTAAAACAGTTATGGGAAAGTGTTAGCAAGGTAACAACAGTCCATGAACTGATCTCAGATTCCTACAGTTTCTAAAAGGCTGCACACGCACAAACAAAGATATGCATATGTATACATGCATGCATACACATGTATAGATATAAATAGGCAGGTGTGCTCAGATCACACAGAAGCACAGCGTCTTCACAAAGAGAGTGATTATTACCTCTCTGCTCCAGCAGACATAAGGCATGCATAATTCAAATTCAATTAAAGTGTAGGAAGGAGAAGGAAACTGAAGAGAGACTCACGGGCAGTCGTAATGTGCTGCACCAGTAAAACCATTTCCCTTGCAGCGACTCAGCAACTCACACCACCTGGGCTCAGTTACTCAGCTCTTTTTGATCTGACTACGTTCTTAGCACAGAGATGGCTCAGTGACACCTGACACCACCTCAGAGGAACAATGTGTAACAGTGGTACGGTACTGTAGGCCTGTCCATGTCACATTGGTAACAGTTATAGTTCATTTTATAAAATGTCCCGATATAGTGAGAAATGTCATAAACAACAAGATATGTAGTTTAACGTGGGAGATGGAGCCCCAGTCAGAGGGCGCTGGAAATAAAAATCAGCCAGAACAAGTCCCAGTGCCGGGATTCAGTCAGCTGGTGGCCCACTGGGTCCAACCTGTGACAATGGAAGCAACTGAAAGTTTGCAATCCCCGGAATTAGGGTCTCGGTGCTGTGGCTGAATTAGAACCAAATTGAGAGGGGCAGGAATAAGTCCTTAAACAAGGAAATAAGTAAGCATGTTACGATATCCGTTTCCCTCAACTTGAAGTCAATGGTTTTTGGTTAGATGCCTGACATAAGGTCTGTGGTTTACACACCTTTATATTATTTCACGCATTATTCTACAACATAGGCTACGTCTGTAATTCCCCTCTCATAAATTACCAAAGCTTCTATGTGTCCTAAAATAGTGGTTGCTAACAAGTGACTGATTGAGACCACTAAACGTCATCATCATGCCAACACAAGTCAGCCTTTTCCTTAGCGGTGGTGAAGCGGGATATGTGACTGTCATGGCGCTGACTCGTTCTTGTCAAACAAGTCACAACAAATGACTAAAGAAATGACCCAAGGTGAGGGCTGAACGCAAACATCTTCTAAGAGTGAGGAGGTGTTTCCACAGGTAAACGATCACCTGAACAAAGTGTAGGAAACTTGAATAGAATTGACTCTTTGATCTTTAAGGGTACTTCAAGTAAGAAAGTACACTCCTTAAGTCTTTTATAATGTTCTGTCACTTTGCTTGTGTTCTTTTTATTTAACCTTCCTACATTAATTTGACAACTCAGCGACAAGATCTGCCTTTCTCAAAAGGAGACAATAGGTTTGATAATTCAGTGCCAACCTTTACAGCGCCCCGTCCCCAGCAGGTGTTCATGAGACACAGCAGGTATCAGATACAATCTGACATACGGGTTATAGGAAGTGCTGGGAAGTTACTAAACATCCATGCAGTTCATTCAAAGCAAGTGAAATGTAGTTCAGGGTTGGCACAGAGTGAGTATATAACTGTTTCCATTGTTCCCTTAACAGGATCTCTGTGAAAGCCTTTCAAATCTTTACAGTACTAAAGTTTTCTTAATTTTACACCAATTCCTATTACATGTAAACAAAGATGAGATTATTTAGCATTTGAATTACCATTTGCAGTTTGTTTTTGCCAGTTACATATCAATAACATTTTGTATGGTTTTTTTTTTGGACCATTTTATTTTTTGATTTTTAGAATATTTTATATTTCACTTAAACTACAATTCATTTGATACGGCAACAAACGCAAAGCTTGTACTATGGCACAGTGTTGCTAACTAAATGCTATAAGCAAGCTAACATGCTTACACTGAGAATTCTAACATGGTGCTGTTAACCAGGTATTATGTTTACACAGTATGTTTTACAATCTTGTATTTGGATGTAAGCGTGATAACACCACCAGAGCTGGTGAAGGAAACCTGGTCAGGTGTCAACATGTGACCTAAGTTCCATTACAAGGTCTTTGAATGCCCTTTGAGCAAGTGCACAATTGAGAAGGTTTGCTAGCAAAGTTTTACTAGTTTCTAGGTTAGTAATATTGCAACGTTTTACTTAACTTACATTTTATTGCAGGTTGAAATCTCAAATTAAAAAGGCTCTACTGAACTTCGGTCAACACATCATGTCTCCAATAAGAGGGATAATAATAATAATAATACATTTATTTTGGGGGGCGCCTTTCATAAAACCCAAGGACACCTTACAGGGTTACGGATTTACAATTTGACCTTACAAATTAAAACAGTGGATTTAGTGAAGTATCAGCCGGGGTAAGACAAGACAAACAACAGGAAATTGACTACAAAAGGACACAGGGTACAGATTATAAAGAAAATGCCAGTTTGAACGTCGGATGTGTCGTGGCAGGGTGTTCCAGAGTCTGGGAGCCGAGCAGCTGAAAGCTCGAGCACCCATGGTTTTGAGGCGATAGCTTGGGACGGTGAGAAGTCCTACGGACGAAGAGCGGAGGGTGCGGGAGGAAGGAGGTCAGAGATGTAGATGGGGGCAAGGTTATGGACAGCTTTGTATATGAGTAGAATGTTTTTGTAGTCAATACGGTAGCGTACAGGAAGCCAGTGTAGCTGAGTGAGAATGGGGGTGATGTGGTCGGATGAATTGGTGCGGGTGATGATCCGGCAGCAGAGTTCTGGATTATTTGCAGTCTATTGAGGAGCTTGATGGGAAGGCCAGTCAGAAGTGCATTGCAGTAATCAATCCGGGATGTGACGAATGAGTGGACCAGGATTTCAGTGCTGGGTTGGGACAGAGATGAGCGGAGTCTGGAGATGTTTTCCGAAGATGAAAGAAGGCGGTGCGGGTGATGTTTTTTATGTGTGGTGCGAATGAGAGGGAGCCGTCCAGAATGACACCGAGGCTTTTCACTTGGGCAGCGAATGGTATGGGGAAGCCGTCGATGATGATGTTTGATGCTGGGGTGATATGTGAATTGGTGAGGTTGGATTTGGAGCCGATGAGCAGGGCCTCAGTTTTGCTACCGTTAAGCTTCAGGAGGTTCCTGTTCATCCAGCTCCTGATGTCCTCAAGGCAGGTGGTGAGGGAGGTTGGGGGGAGGGCAGTGGTCTGGAGGAAATGTAGACCTGTGTGTCATCGGCGTAGCAGTGAAAATTAACCTCTTGGTGACGGAGGATTTTGCCCAGGGGGAGGAGATATATGATGAATAGGAGTGGACCCAGTACTGACCCCTGGGGGACACCCAGTGAAATAGCACTTTCTTGTGACTTGTGATTACCGAGTTGTACAAACTGTTGTCTGTCAGTGAGGTATGATGAGAACCAGGAGAGTGCAACACCAGTGATCCCAATGCCAGCCAGGCGGTCCAGGAGTAGTGGGTGAGAGATGGTATCGAATGCAGCGCTGAGGTCAAGGAGGATGAGGATGGTGAGAAGTCCGGAGTCAGCTGCACGGAGGAGGTCGTTGGTGATTTTAACCAGGTCTGTTTCAGTACTGTGTTTTTGATAAGGCTGCACATTTGTTGAATCTCGATTCAATTGCTAATTCTATAACATACATTTTTTTGAACATAAACGAAGGCTGGTACAGTTAAATGCGATGACTGAGGCTACTTTGCAGGTGACGTAGAATGGGGAATATTCCAAAAACAATTCAGTCAGTCTGAAGTAATGATAAGCTTCATACTTATGCTTACCAAATATATAATTCTCACAGTGACTGTATGCTCACTTTACAAATTTCGAAGAGTCATGGGTTGACAGCACATTCGTTGGGCTGCTTTTTAAGGAATAGTAGGTGTTCTATAGGTTGACATGTGTGTTCTAATTACCATATTCAACAAACGGGTATGTAGACATTTGAATTATAACTTAATTATTGTAACTTAATGAATAACGTTGCCATTTGAATTCGTAATCAACATTTTAGGCATTCTAGGCAGGTATTTGCTTTTTCATTGTGTTTAAACCAGGTATTTTTGCACAGGTGCAGATAAAGCTAATATTTTATTCTATACTACAACTACTATCATACACAGTGTGCCACAAATTGCCCACACCCAGACGTAATAATATTTACTCCGATAAATTACTTTTTCAAATTTAATTTATGTTAAGGAACATTAAATTGAAGATTAATTAGAAACCGAAATAAAATCTTTGATTTGAAAAAAAAGTTGAAACATTCTGTACAGCCTTAGTTGAACATTGACGTTTTAAGGGAATTCTATAGAGCAGGCCTATGCCATCATTGGAATTCAGTGCACATATTGAGAAATTTGAGTATATGACAAATAAATCCTTTAATCTAGAATGAATGTCAATACGCAAAATACCCTCAGTCTCTTTGCATCAGAAGATTTAGAATCAGCATTGTCCTTTTGTGCTGGCTCCATTCATTTTTACAGCCATTAACTTTGACCTTTTCCATTTACTGTGATGACAAGCATTCAAACCAACCCTTATTCAGACTGTAGATATGCAATTTATTACATGTTTTTTGAAGGAATCTGAAAAACCTATAGTTTTTCTATTAGGTATGACAGTTCCCTTTGTTACACTGGAAGAAAAACAATGAGCGTACCTCAGAGCAATTTATTTTCAATCTATTCAATTTATCACTTCCTTTCACTGGAAGCTAGAGGAGCAAGCTTTCCATTCAGCTCTTAAGAAAACACTGAGGTGTGGTCCATTCATGGTTCACTCACTTTTTACATTTATACCTGCTAGCCATTCATTTATGCCAGGGGTGGGGAACCTCCAGCCTCCGGGCGAGACCATTTGGTACGGCCCTCGAGGTAATTTATAAACACACGCAAAAAAGAAAAAAATTAAAGAAATCTAGACCGCAAAAAAATGAAACAAGTGAGTGCTAGTTTTTCCTGGCCAAGGTCAGGGTCCTTGAACACAACACGAGCCTAACGTGTCATCACGTGGTATAGGTCTCGTCTGACAGGGGTCCAGTTCTGACGGAGAGCACCAGAACGTCACTCCGGGTCTTCCACACATTGCAGTACCCATAAGGAGCTGTACACATGTTTCTGCGTGGCTGTGTCTTTAGCTGAAAGCCCAGTGGTGATCTGTTCATCCGTCACACTGAGCATACAGTCAATACCTTTGTTGTTATTAGCATCTGTTTAGCTAGCTATGCTAACGAATATAAGAAGCTTTTTCTACAACCAGTGAGGTAAAGGCACATCTTTATATGATCATTATAGTTATAAAAAAATAAGAGAATAAAGTAAACAGGTATAAAATACTATAAGACAGTAAAAAAAAGTTGTTATTAATAAACACGAATACAGTTTGAAAGGAGTGATTTGTAAAATATCCATAAAGAAAAATAAATTTGCTTCCAGTTCTGTTTCATCTGGGTGTTGAGAGATGTTTCCATAGATCTCTTAATGTTGCTCTCAAAGTGCACCAGATTGATGCTTTCAACTTCAACATTTAAAAAAAAATCTTCCCGGGGGAGCATGCCCCCCGGACCCCCCTAGAGGAGGTTAGGTCCCCCCCCCTCACTTAAATCATGTCCACATGGATAGGAAACTAAATACATTTGTACACATCTTGTGTCCATATCTTTCTGTTTGGGTGGTCACGCCACACCGTGCACGTGCATGCATGAGTCATGGTGAGATATCTGGATTCAGAGGTTGCGTTTTCTTTGCACAGCATGAAAGAAAGGCGAAATGAATGGGCTGTGATTTTAGTATTTTTAAGCAGAGGTCAACCATTTGTACGGCCCTCGGAGGATCTTGAACAAATTGAAATGGCCCTTGAGAGGAATAAGGTTCTCCACCCCTGATTTATGCTGTACCTTTGCCTTGAGGCTGACCCCCTCTCAGTTGCCCCTTTCACACCAACGCAGCTCCTGTTCTAGCTCTGTGCTTGCACTCTTCTGGTTTTTCTTTTCAGCCCCCTTTTGTTCACACCGCCCAGAGCCCAACTGGTGCTGCAATCATGACGTCACCGTCGCTGATTTTCTCCCCAACGACGCACACAATAACAACAATGGGGGACTGCGTCTGGTCGATGACCGTGTTACTTTTAATCATACGAAGCCAGATTCAATTAAATAACTACTTCTCCAACCTTATACTTTTCTCCAGAGTGCCGTGGTTCATTGTTTATTAATGTGATTCAGCGACATTTACCGACCGCTGCAGTGCTGCTCGTCCACCGGAGTTTATTCTCCCGTTAACTCACGGCAGCCGCCGCTGTAAAGTATTCACTGTCTGACTGTCACACAAGCAGCTGATAAATATCCCCAATTCCCTATAAGTTCATTTGTTTCAGTATGAATTGACGCTGTTTGGCATCACAACGCTGTTATGAAAGTTTATCTGGTATAACATAGGTGATGTTAGCATAGCAACCGAAGCCAAACTGACTATCTTGACTACTTGTTGCTATCCTATTGTGGAATAAGCCGTTTTCTACAGGCACATTTTACAGGCGTATTTTTTTTCATTATGATTCTACTTGTGATAGTCGGACATGACAACCTGTGCAGCCCATGTATTGATTCCATCCAATAGTTGCTAAAATACAAAACAACACGTCTGGCTGCTCTCCACAATGATCAACAGCGAACGGATGGTCAAAGTAAGGTACAAATAAACAGAATCACACTAAGCCTGGTTAGTGTTGCCTGACTTTAGTGTGTGTTTTTTTATAAGTGTGTGGTTGCGTTCTAGTCACTTTGCTCAGAGCTACTGCTCGTTACAACTTTAATTTGCCGTACTCACCATAAACTGTTATTGCTCTGGTTAATCTCGCCCCCCTGCGACGTAAGCGTGACGTATGCGGTTCTTGCTTCGAGACTGACCATTTTTTCATGCTTAGTAAGAACCGGTTTTTGGGGAAAAGAGCCGGCTCCGCTGCGGTGTGAACAGGAAAACCCGGTGCTCGCCAAGCTCCGAACCGGCCCTGGAACCACGAAGTGTAAAACGTAACCCTTGGGACTGTTTGTAGATGTTTGACGATATTATGCGATAAGCATAAGGGTCTCAAGAGTAAGACATCACAGTAGTCTATTGGTGGTTCTTTGGTTTGGGGCTGATAAATCAAAACACAAAGAGACTTGTAACTGTAGTATGCCAAAAGCTAAAAGGGCAAAAGAAGAGTTTGAAAAGCTAATTTAGCTCTTTTGTTGTACTTCTCTTTCTTCTCTTCTTTCCGACTAAGGGTTGCCACTTTACTGAAGACAGTGTGTGTTTATGTGGGTCTTGAGACTTTGATCAAACAAACACCACAGTGTGGGGTATCAGTGGGATTCACCAAACAAGAGCTGAGCATGGCTGGAAATCTGGGGTGATCTCATGAATGATTAAGATGAGTGGTGTCGTGTGTCATGACTATGAAAGATTAAGACATGCAAGCAGTATTGACAATATAAATACATGCCAGGTACTCTTCCCAAACTCAAGATTGTCAACATCATAAAGGTTATTCTTAGAAGAATAAGGGCTGCTTGCAAAAGTTAAGTTTGCATGTATGGTTAGAATACCCTGAAAGAAAGACTCTTTGTAATAAAAGAACACAGTATTCATCATGCTAGCTGGAAAGAAATCACACACACACACACACACACACACACACACACACACACACACACACACACACACACACACACACACACACACACACACACACACACACACACACACACACACACACAACACACACACACACACACACACACACACACACACACACACACACACACACACACACACACACACACACACACACACACACACACACACACACACACACACACACAGTTCTTAAAAAAGGTACTTTTGTCAGATAACTGCAGCTTAGTAAGTAGGAACGTTTTCCTGTAAGTAGATCCATTATGCAATTAGCTTCAAAAGCTAATCCACAGGGCTACGGTATATGTTTACAGTTCAACACTTTTGTTATGCATCAGTAAATCCTCAATTTAAATACAAAGTTAAATCCCAGGTCAAATGTCCCTTAAAGGGTCTTGGACATGATTGATTGTTGTGTTAGACATTTCTTTCCATGTATCTTGTCCTAATATTTGTCCTGAGCTGCTGTGATCCAAGAAAAATGTCAGACTTGATGTGACAATAATCGTATCCTATTGTAAAATGTGTTTTGGACTCGGAGACGAGCATACATGTGAAATATAGGCGTATTTGGAAAAGCTTTAGGAGGCTTAGGTTAATTACATTTGAAGTGAGTATATTCCAGATACAAAGGCAGTGAGTTATTTTGTAAAGTCAAATCTAAAGTCAAGAAAATCTAAAGTATATTGTGTCAAGTTTAAACACTTGAAACCATCCATGTTTTAGTAGTTATGTGTTTAAAACAGTGAGTAAGCACAGTGTACAAGGGACTTACGGACAGAACATAATTAAATAAGACATAAGAGAGATGTTAGCGCATTATTCGTTTTAACGACTTTAAATGTTAAACTACTGTACATAAACAGTCTATGAAGCCATGCTTGAATGTTTGTGGTAGTCAGGGGAATGAAGGCGTCACTTGGCTGGCACCAAACACTGCAGTAAGCCTTTCACTCTCCCTTTGTTTCCTTAAATAGGATGAGCTGTGTGTGTGTGTGTGTGTGTGTGTGATCACTCATGCGTCCTTGTATCCTCACTACCGTGTTACATAACACCACTACACCTGCATTTTAACAATTCCCTTAACAATGGCAGAGGTGGAGAGTGACTTTAGAACATTCACGCATGTTTTTTTGCCTGATTAGAAATGTTTCATGCATATGTCCATAAGCAGGATTTATGTTGCATCATCACATGTGGCATGCACACATGAACAACCAGGTCACAAAAGCATATGGTCCCGTATTAGGTGTCTCCAGTGTCATTATGGACTGATATTATGCATTTAGGTTGGCGCTAAACATGTGTACGCAAACATTTCCCCAGGGAGAGGAGATGAGGGGTGAGTACAGGACGGAAGAGTGGCTCCCACACTACTGAACATGCAGCCCACAACACTGCAAGATCAGATGACAAGCTTCAACACACACACTCTAAAACACACACACATGAATCATGTTTTTGTCTCATTTTACCTCTCTTTCTCACATTCGCTCCAAATGGCAACACACTGAAAATGTTAGTTTCCATTTGTCTTTTAAGCCAGTACACACACACACACACACACACACACACACACACACACACACACACACACACACACACACACACACACACACCACACACACACACACACACACACACACACACACACACACACACACACACACACACACACACACACACACACACACACACACACACACACACACACACACACACACACACACACACACACACACACACACACACACACACACACACACACTTCTGACAGGCTGCGGGGTCACATATTTATTATTATATACATATCCAATTAGCCACAAAAGCCTTTTAAACTGAAATTCAGAATTCATATTTTATTAATATTAACACACCACTGTACATCTTTTAATATACATATCTATTGAAGTACAATGTGTACATTTTTAACTGTACTTTCTATGTTTGTTTAAATATGTTTGTTCCATTTTATTTGACCTTATTTTCATTTAAATATCTTTATTTTGTTTTCATATTTTTATTGCACATTTTCACTTCAACTTCTTTTGTTTATACATCATTTTTTATTTAAATGTTTTAGACATTATGTTAAAAATAAATATTTGAATTCTTTTTTAATCTTTTAATGGACATTTTACTTTAACTTCTTGTGTTTTGTATTTGTAAAAATATGTCTTTTTCTCTTTAATAACTTATGCTCATATACATATCTTGTCACCAAAACTCGCCCCAGATAAAAAAGTATTCCGATTCATATATTCTTCTTCTTAGAAGTGAAAAACAATTGAGTCAATCCTGCACACAATGGTCAACTTTGTTAAGCGTCCTTATACTTAAGAGACAAACAATTATTTAACCTTCACCAACATTGCCCAGTCTAGACTTTAAACCTCCATTTCTGAACCAAATCATTACCAAAGCAGCGATCTCAATTACAGGCTATTCAAGTAAATCAGTTTATCTGACATATTATAAACTAATACAAAATAAATGTTAAAAAAAAATACTTTTACATACTTGGATGTCATGTCATGGTTAGAGATTTAATAAAATAAAAATACACACCCTGTTTTTGTGAGGAGATGCCAAACACAGACGTTGTGTGTGATTCTTTTTATCAAACTGTTCACAAAAGTGTGTCCAATAAAGGAAAATCAAAAATACACACATTACAGTTAAAGGTGGGGTCGGTAAGTTTCAGAAACCGGCTCGAGTGCACTCAAATTTGAAAGTACACAGCCGAAAAGAATCCGCCTCTTCCTTCAGACTTCCTTACAGAGCACCTCCTCCAACACACATGAACGTGCACATGACTTCAGCAGACTGGTGAAAGTGGCCGCCTGCTGGCGAGTCATTGAATTACTGCTGCAATGCACGCCCAATGACGGCACGCCCAATGAGGGCACGCTAGGGCTGTGCAATTAATCGTATTTTAATCGCGATTACGATTATGGTTTGCGACGATTATGAAAACAGCATAATTGACAAAATACGATTATTTTGCTGGGTGCGCTTTTGCCCCTCCCTAAAAGCCCACTCGGCCACGTGGGAGTGACATGTGTTGTGAGTGTTCAGCGCGAGCGAAGATGTCAGAACAAGAGCAGCAATTAGTTAAAAAGAAGGGTCGCGGGGAGATTCCCAGTCGATCGCGAGATGTGTCTAAAAATAGAACAACAATATTCTGTTTTATCGTTAATGTCCCGTAACATAATCTTCCTGTGCCAGAATAATGCACTTTAACACATCAAAGCTTTGTGATTGGCCAGCCTCACCCCATGTGTCGGGGCGTGGCTGGTGGGCAGTGGGCACTATTTTGCTGACGTTCCGAGTCACAGTTCGCACACACACAAGACCGCAATTATGGCAGAAGCAAAAAAGCTCAAAATATATAATTTTCACTCCGAGTGGGAGGATGATTCTTTTTTATCTATTCCAGTCCATCCGTCTCATCTGCAATGTGAGCGTGGCTTTATCGAAGAAGGGTAATTTAGGAGCGGCATTTCAAAACAGTGCACAAACGCTACGAGACGGAATTCCCTCCTAATTCTGCCCTACGCTCCCAAAAGGGGAGGGGCCTGAAAGGACAGCTAAATGCACAGCAGTCCATTTTCACCAGGCCCAACAACAAGAGCAAGCTGGTAGAGCACCAGAGCATCTTATCGTGTCAGTCACGTTCTTGCGAAACACATGAAGTCTTTCAAAGACGGCGAAGTTGTGAAAGAAGCTTTCCTGGAGGCTGCCGACGCGCTTTTGGGGGACAGTAAAAATAACAGTAGCATTTCAACAGGTTTTTGATATAATAAAAACTCAAGTTAGATACCGTTATTAATCAGCTGTTAGTTTTAGTTTGTTTGAACTTATTCATTATAATTATTGTACAAAATGGTATAAGAATGCAAACATTAAGATCTGTTCTGTTTAAATTGATTATAGTCTATTATCAATTCAGGTTAAGAAGCTAGTGTTGCTTGCATCCTATTTTAAAGGCAGTTATTTTTATAATCTACTCAAATGCAACAAAAAAGGGTTTGATTCTATTAATTTTGTCTTTTTTATTGCACTGTTGCAGCAGATTCCTGAGTAGCTTCAGATCTGAGTTGTCTTATTAGTAATAAATAATATTTATAATTTGTTGCAACACTATTTTTATATAATGGCAAAGAAAGGGTTCAGAGTATTTTCTTTTGCCCTGTGTCATATGTGGCAGCACTGCCACAAGTTCCTCTTCAGAGAGGGTCTTCAGTACAGGTGGCTTGTCACCTGCCTGCGCTCATCTCTGAAACCAGACCATGTAAACAGGCTGGTGTTTCTTGCAAAAAATCTTTAAGAGATGACATGAGCAGCATGGTGTGACCATGGTGGCCAAAACATTTTTATTTGGTCTTAAATTGTAGTTCAACATTTATTTCCTGTTACTTCTGGACCATGACGGTTGGCCAGCCTTCAACGTTTAGTGGAATATGTTGAATATGTTTTCAGGAGTTTTCAGTAGGTTGTGACAGTGCACTGCAACATATTTGATTTAATTTATTTTAGTCTAATTTATTTTTATTTATCATATTAATATATGTTTAGTATGGTTTTGGAAGTGCGCTCGAACATATTTATTGATCTTGTTTATTGGTAAAATATTATTTGTGTTAAAGTTCAATAAATGGTTAATGAATAATCGTCAAAATAATCGTGATATCAATTATTGACCCAAATAATCGTGATTATGATTTTCGCCATAATCGCACAGCCCTAGGGCACGCCCAATGAGGGCACGAGATACATTTGTGCGTGCACGAGATGGAAGGCTGACAGACAGGGCGGCAAAAACAGCATAGCGTTAATAGCGTTATAAAAAGTACAAGTTGTACTTTTTACAGTATTACGGGTTCCACAGATGACTTTTTATGGATTTGTTGTCAAAGCACTTCAGATATTCATTGCTATCGGGATGTTAAGAGCATTCCATGGAATATAACAAAAAGTGTATCTCGAGCCGGTTTCTGAAACTTACCTACCCCACCTTTAACAGACAAGTTGCAAACTTCTAATCTAGACGATATAAAATGTATGCAACACAAACACTGCATGCTATACAAAATTATTTCTCATGTAATCAATGCAAATGGGCCTTCAAGTGTGAAACACTGTTTGCATGTGTGTCTCTACGACTAGAAGAGTACCGGTTGGGCTGGTTACCTGGCCCTTTCCCAGAAACACCCGTTACTGTCTGTCAAAACACTGTTAAAGCAACATTGGAATAACAACTTCAAACTCAGTTTGATGCTACACTGAGTAGTAACAGGGAGAATGTTGTCAGTCCCATTCTGTTCTTGCACTATATACCTTTGGTGATCGGGTCATATGATCTCCTGGAAAGTGCCCACATAACGCCTTTTGGAGCGCCAATGTCTTTTTGCAATTTTTTTCAATGACTTTGAGTGCATGTGGTCACATTCGGTCAACATGTGGAAAGGCAATGCACCCATTGTCATATTTCTGAGCGCTATGCTGTTTTTATACGACCCAAAATATCTAAACCTTTCAGAAAACCGCTGGTGAAACCATGAAGAAATTGGAGGAGTAGCTTGTATGTGGCCGTGTCTTACAAACCAAATTATAAACAAATACAGGAAAGCCAATTTGTATGAGCTGATCGGCCAGGCAGACACTAGATGTTGCTGCCTGTTGCATTTGTATTGACGTACGCCCATCGACCTCCTTGTTCTGCGGCTGATTTGTCAAAAGGCAAAGGCGGAAGCTAGTCTGTCTTCAAAAAGCGGCAATACGTTATCAAGATCAGGAGGCTCACGGAATATGTGGAACGTAGTTGAAAATGCTTTAGGAAAACATGCACCAGGACATAACTGAAGACGTTTCTATGGCTGACTGACTGTTGGGACGACAAGGATTGCACTGAGAGCGGCACTATGTCTTCAACATGTATGTTTTCTAATATGGTGCAACTGTCACAAAACGTAATGTATTATGTTAATAGAGTTGTATTAGGTATAAAATGAAAATACAATGGTTAAAAAAACTACAAAAGCATCCATCTTTTATCCGCTTGTTTATTATTGTCCCTTTGTGAGAACAAGAATGCTTCTAGTCCCCAGAGAAGTAAACATGTGTCACAAAGACATCCATTATTTTCCTCTAAATTAACCACTTACTGGACAACAAATCTTTCTTTTTTACAATTCTGTACCCTGATCTGTCCTTCTGCGTGAGGGAGGCCACAGAAACTGGAAAAGTAATGTTAGCGTGGGTGTGTTGAGCCTCCAGCTACAGATACTGTCCGTCAGTGAAACCAGGACACCTTAGCTCATCTTCCTGTGGCGGATATCTGTATTTCCCACACACAGGGGAACAACTGCACACACCTCATTCAGTCAAACACTATCAATATACACTCACTGGGAGGCATACACATACCTACAGAATAAGTCATATCAATAGTGGATATTGTGTGTAGCTCCCTGGAGATTCATGGGAGGGACATACTGTACTAAAGGTGTGTAACCTACTAAACAGGAAACTGCAGGTCTATTTAGGTGCTGTGCTGTCCCCACCCTGCCTACTGTGAAATGCAGTGGAAAACACAACAGGATGGGTTTAACTCTTTCAGTCACACACACACACACACACACACACACACACACACACACACACACACACACACACACACACACACACACACACACACACACACACACACACACACACACACACACACACACACACACACACACACACACACACACACACACACACACACACACACACACACACACACACCTCATTAACCCATCAGACAGACCTTCAGACGGTTCACATCACTGTGATCCATCTGCTATTGGTGGTCAAACCCAGACATGACACGTCTTGGTTGTTGTGGTTACAATATGACATTCGGCAATGTAAAACATTCATCACAGTAAAATGTTATGACTAGACAGAAATGATGTGTGGTAAGGTATTTACAAGTGTTCCTTCATCGACATTAAGGCGATGACAGAATTAAGAGGTTTTTCAAATAAGCATACCAATAAAAAAAGCTTTAATCAAACAACATACAGCGGGTTTCTATTACATTTTTTAATAACTGTTACAATTTAACAGCTATACAAAATGTTTGGTGATCAGCACTTATTTGCCTTTTCATTACAATGACATCTTTCAGAAACATCTGGAATTACGGGAGAAAGTTGCGGTGAATTAGAAATTTAAAGACACTTAATTTGGGTTGCCTATATTATTTTAAACATTAAGGTTTTCAGAATTATCGCAAGCTTTAATGTGTTACTCTTGACAGTCCTTATTTATATATGTTATTATTAATGTTTTACTTTTGTATACTGGCATGTGTTGCTGAAAGATGTATCGTTATATATTTAATGTTTGATATTCGATATATTGCAGTTTGTTGTGCTCTGCTGAAATTGTACGGTACAAATGTGTGGTATGGCATTACGCAGAAGACATTTGCAAAAATAAATAAACACACAAACAAAAAAGCAAAACAATAAATAATCCTTGGTACTCGAAAAGGAAAAACAAAGGTTCCTCTTGCAGCTTTTGCATTGATCAATGAAAAGAGGTTTGATGTGGGGTGTCACTGTCTGTACAATAAGCACACTTCCTACAAGCCTCAAAGCAGGTGAACAGGCTTACAAGTTACTGTGTTGAGGGTGTGAAACCTGAGCTGCTGTGTGATGTGGTTTGCTCTGCTCACCACATTGATCATGAGCTTGACCACAGCCTTCTTCTACATCCGTCATCTGTGAACTTCCTACAACCTGAATTCAGCAAATGTACCAATATATGTTAGTGTAGGATGCAGTGGCGAACCGTCATGGCCTTCAAGGTATTCAGAGAATACCCCGGAACACTCAGATAAAACAAAAAACAAACAAACATTTTAATTATATAAATAAAATGTATATAAAATGAATAAATGAGAATCGTATCTGTGTTGTTGATCTGTAATATCACAGTGTTACATTGATTTGTTTGTCCTTCTCGGATCATGCACTACGCATTTCAGTGGTTTTGTGTTAGAAAAGAAAGCAACCAATCAGATCTTGTTCTGGGTCTCTGGGTCGAATATCCTTCAACCAAGGTATTCTACATCCTTGATAGGATGCCCTGGCCGTTGCACTGAATGAGAGCGTACGTTTGGACTGACAGTTTGATCAACCAATCAGATATTGATTTGTAGCCAATGGGCGTATTCTTTCAGAGTTCCCCTCGGTTCCAGGGTGCTCTAGAAGGCCCGCTAGTTAACTGGCTCGAGACAGAGGATCTAGAATGCGACGAAGCAATTCATGCCGTTTTACTGTTTTTAACGTTGAAATGACAAGTGCAACAGGTGAAGATGAAGTTGTTGCGGAATTGTTGTGAGTACCCTTTAAGACAACAATTCAGTGAAAAGACGGACATTATAATACCTGTGATGATGTGTGATAGACACGGTTTGCCACTGGTAGGATGTGACTATCTACAGGTCAGGCATGGCTTAATTGGACTGATTCTGAGCAGACAGGTGCCAAGGACACTCCCATTAAGGGACTATGGGCAATCTTATCAATCAGCAGAAAGAATTACGGTCCTCAGCTTTGTCCGAAAACACATTAGTTTTCCTCCATCATCTTCATTTTTATATTTAAGGGGAGTGTGAAACCTTGGATTAATGATGGCTTGCCTGTCCCAGGTAACGGAAAAGAGAGCAAGAACAAGGAAACGAGAGAAGGAAAGAGGTCAAAAGACTGGACCACAGAAATCAGCAGAAGGCGGCCAACAGGAAGTAAACTGAAGTAAACAAGCTGGTCATTGTAGAAAAGGGAACCACAAGAGGGTGATATAAAAGTACCGGCTTGCTGCATACGATCCCTTATGTAACATACATACAGGGCACAACAGTCAAAAAGGTCTGAAGTGATTATGAAGTGGTTCTTACTTGATGAGAGCTGTCCTGGGTGTGTCTTTCTGCTGATCCCTACTCTCAGCACCATTGGATGATGGAGGACCCGGAGAAGATGGAGGTAGGATGGAGGAACAGGAGGAGGGATGGGTCTGTCTCAGCGGGCTCCTGCTGTTTAGCAGAAGATTGAGGGACTTGACTCTCATAGGATTTTTAAGGCTGTGGTTGCTCCGGCGACCGGCCCCCTTGCCAGCGGGTCCTGTAGATGTCCTCCTGAAGGTTTGCTCGGATCTGGAAATAAACTCCCAGTTTTAGTAGTAGGCCTAAGTAACTTTCCTAATGGTTGTTTTTTTACTCTCAGTTGATTTCTTCTTATTTATTGGGAGCAAAATGGCTACTGCTAAGAGTGTGGCTGAGGTTCCTGTCCAAAGCAAGAAACAACTGTATAAATCCTAAATAATTAGAAACCCCAATGTTATTGTTCTGATAAAAGCAGAGTAAAACAACTGGCAGTTTTATAAGTATGCAGGTTTTGTTAATTACTGATCTATTTACAAGAAATAATGTTTTTTTATGACTTCTCTCTTTACCTTCTTTTCTTGCTGGGAAATATAGAATTCTCTATAACTTAGAAATGGCCTCAGAGTTGAAAATGCCTGAAATGGATTAAAGGTGGGGTAGGTCATTTTGGAGAAACCAACTCGAGTGCGCTAGAATTTGAAAATACACAGCCGGAAGAAATCTGCTACTAATTAAATCTTTTTTATTTTATTAAATAAGTGGCGACCCTTTTTCATTTTTGATTGTTATGTGGATTTGCAGATATTCATTGCTATCGGGATGTTAAGAGCATTCCATGGAATATAACAAAAAGTGTATCTCGAGCCGGTTTCTCAAACTTGAAGTATCCTTAATAACCCTAAAAAAATGACTCCAATATAGTCCAATCAGCCGAGCCGTTGTTGAAATATTGTTCATATAGGTGGTTATGCTAATTCAGCAAATTGCCCAACATACGAAAGTTAGCCTCCACCAGTTTCTAAATCCTTCTAAAATAAAACTTGCTCAACAATTACATGCTGGCAATTTGACTTAAATGACAACGGATAAATCATTTCAAAAAGACAGAGTGCCAGCTTGGAAAGAGCAGAAACACATAACCTAATGTATTGGTCGTAAAACATGAAAGAGTATAGTAAAATGATCCTTGGGGGACTTGAAAGTGGTATGTTTGGAAAGAGCATAACAAGACAGATTTGGAGTCCTTATGTAAAGACATTGGATATTAGCTATCAAAGTATCTGAGTGTATAGAAAGTATTTCAACCTGCTGAGGCAGGCAGGAGGGCAGGGGGAATTCTGAACGAGGCAGAAGCCTCGAAAGAGCACAGAGCATTCCTGCTCTTGCGCACTCCATGTTTTGTCTACCAGTCTACACATTCAACATGTCTGACAATAATTCTAACGGAGACAAAGGCAGAAGATGCTCAGACAATACAGTACAGCAAGAGATATGTCACATGGTTATGGTATAATGTCAAGTGGCCGTGGTATTCAAGCATAATGACCCTTAGGCTCAGTGAGGCCTGCACTTTGACCCCTCAGGATCCACTTAGCACAAGCTCATATGATCCAAGTCCTCACCAGGGGATTTCTTTCTTCCATGTTTGAAGAGGCAGCTATCGTAGTGTTTACATTTTGAATTCTGGGCAGTCACGATAAAGACAGCCGGATATTTCTTCATTTTATGAACAAAATAGCATCTACAGGGGACAACATTTCTGTTTTAAGAGTGATTTTTTAAGTCTTCTTTAGTTGGAAAGGCTCTACCTTTTTGGAAAAATATCTATTTTTGATATTCAATTGTATGCTTCACTTCACAGTTCTCCTTAGTACTGCTTTCTTTTGATCACCAGGGGCAACATGTTGTGTGATCACCGGGGCTCTTTCCATATAGCTGCATAAAGCTGTAAGACATATTAAAATAAAAGACACTAGGGTCGGGTGATTACAAACAGGCTTTTAACTAAAGCCAGTTTTATTATGTATTCCATGTCTGAAATTAAAGTTAGGCTGTCTCTGTTTTTACATCTTGTGATGAATGTCCTCGTGTTTAATATCATTGTGTAAGCTAAGTTTATTTTGACTTTTATTTTGTACATTTGTGAAAAGTGTCTTTGAGCACCTGTAAAAGCACTTGATGAATACAATGTTTTATATTATTATTATCTAATGTATTTCTCTTCCACCTGCCTTTAGTGTTCCACCTCTCACTCACTTGTCCTGGTGTCATTGTTTGGATGTTCTCTTGGTAAGGCGACATGTGTTCTGTCCACTTACATCCCCTACCACAAATTGGCACCCTATTACAATAATCCTCTTGCTGACCCCCAGTGACCCACAGTCTGGTTAAAACAACCTAAACCACTACACACAAAGGCTAATTCTGTGAGGAATGACGAGTATGCTTGAAACATGCTTGTATACACGTGCATGTATACGCATGGAGGGAAAGGCGCTCACACACACAGAACACTAACACGTGAGTGACAGCCTTTTGTTTGGAGCGGTGTGCCTGTCAACATGGCGATGAGAGGATTAGGAGACTCTTGTGAAATTCTGAGTGCTGCTGAAGGACCAGCTGCTTTATTACAAAGAACAATACCTGAAGACATGGTGGAAATGTACAACTTTCTATTGGTGAAATGAGTCCGACATGAGGTGCAGATGTCACAAAAAGAGTAACTGACTATACTTAAACAGATTCTGCATAAGGGTAGATGGGAGGACAGTCAGGAGCAGTGTTAAACTGAATAGGTTTGGAGGCTTGAATATCTCAATGTCCTGCAAAGTCCTTGTAAATGTTTTCAATAAAATATATCTTGAGTGAGCCATGTCAAAAAAGTCACAGTTTGTCGTAAAACTGTTGAAATATAAGACTATTAAAAATACGCAACTAGAAAGACTACAAATCCCAGAGTCGCGTAAGTGATGTCATTAACGTTACACTCGTGAAATCTTGTAAAGCCGGTCCCGCATGCTGGCTCTTACGGAACCGACTAACTCCCCTTGTGTGTATGTATAGCTCTCAACATGCCCAGACTTGTAGTGATTTTCACCTCTTAATACTTTTCACTTCATTCTGAAAGAAAGAGGTGAAATGTGCCAACGTGACGGCCATCTTGGTGTTGGTGACGTGTGCGAGACCAGAGATGTAGTCCATTGAGCGGTTTCACACAAACAAAAGTCTTACTTCACAGTTTTACGACACTTTTTTTTTTTTGACTTTAAATGATCTTTTAAATTGACAAACATCATATGTGTAATTCGTTTCACAATTCAAACGGGATCGAAAAAGATAATCTTTCTCTCCCCATTGACTTCAATACATCATTTTTCCAAAATAAGTTCCCATGGAGGTCCACCGGAAAGGGAAGGACTTCGCCTCTATATGTAATTTGGTTTGTTTAGAATTTTTTTTTTGTATAATAAACATATGTGTAATAACAAGAGGCAGAGGGAATTCTTTGTGTTAAGAGTTACAGTATAGGCCTGTGTGTAATATTTATTTATTTGGTGTTATGCACTAGTCCAGGGGTGGCCAAACAGTCAGAGGTTAAGAGCTGTTACTGCAAAGAGCCACATCAGACACAGTCACTGATACCGCTTGTTTCAGTTTTTTGTTTTCTGGAGACAAGATTTCAACCACGTCACTGATGCATTTTTGTGGCAATGGAATATATATTTTTTAAATCCTCTGGAGCAGAGAGAGGAGCTGTGGATTATTGTTATTGATTAATGCATCAGTGTTTCTTAGGGTCAAAAACACTAAACTCACAACTTAAAATTAAAGCGTTTAGTTTATTTAATAAAAGAGCACATGTTCAATTTGAAAAGTGACAGTAGTCATAGATTATTTGCAATTTAGTGCTACATATATATTTAAAAAAATTAAATAATATATATATTTTTTTAAACACCTTGAATTTCAGGGGGGGCGCGGGGCTCCGTTGGCGGGGCTCCGTTGGCGGGGCGCAGCGCCCCTCCAAGACAATGGTAGGGGAAACACTGGATAGTGTTTAACCAACGATAGGTTCCCCCACCCTCAAAGGTGAATGGTTCACTGCATCGCAGGTATTATTGTGATTGGCTCTTGGGCCACATCAAAATTAGACGCACTGTCATCCTCTCATACTGACACCTGACACCACACATACACACGTAGGGAGAGCCGGGACGAAAGTAACACGGGACGAAAGTAACGGAGCGATTTTATCAGAGCCCAAACAACTTTGACCGGCCAAATTACGTCAGAATTATCAACATTCAATACTTAACAGACCTACTAAATATCAGGTTTAACTGTCTGGAGTAGCTAGTGTTGTCACGGTACCAACATTTTGGTTTCGATACCAAGTCAAGAATTGCGATTCCGATTATTTTTCGATACTTTTCTTAAAAAGAGGGAAACAGTTTTAAATGTAATTATTGTGCTTTATTTCACACCAGAACCAGAACCATAACACAAACTTTTAAACAATGAGAACAATAAATAAAATAAATGACAAGAATTCGTATTCAATAAAATTAATACATTTCTCACAGACAGGCCTCGTGGTGTCCGTAGGCTTGCCCTCACTGTCAGAGATATAGCTCAAATACTTCCAAATTTAGCTTCTAGCGTCTTTTTGGTCATCAAACTGAGGCGCAGTTGCACTCCCACTTGCAGCCATGCTTCTCGTTTTCTCACATGCTCTGGCAGCTAGCGCGTGCACGAGAGAGGGGAGGCACTTAGAGCGTGCTTGAGAGGGGCGGGACTTAGAGAGTGCTTGAGAGGGGCGGGACTGCAGTGCAGGGAGTGGAAGCAGAGCGCTGAACACACGCGGCTCTTATTAAAACGGCGCTTTCTCACCGGAGTACTTTCCCCCGTCATTCTTAAAGTACAGATACTAATGAAACGGAGGAATCGTAACGTTTTTAACGGCAGAGTATCGCGGTATACCTTTCAAGTATCGGTACACCGTGCAACACTTGTCAGGAGTCAGTGTCTCTCCCCCAAACTCTCACACATAAAATTCGATATGAACTGAAGAGCCGCATGAAACTAGGCAAAGAGCCGCGGGTTGGCCACCCCTGCACTAGTCTATTGAAGGGACTTCAATAACACAAATCAACAACCCTTAATGAAGTTATACTTCATCTATTTAAGCTCAGTAACAAGATCGAATTTGTCCTATTTGTCAGGGTCATTTTCATCTTCCCGAACATGTTGACTGGCACCACATATTAACGGTAACGTGGTCTGAAGGCTGACACAGTATTTGAGGAACAGGTTAAGTGTGAGCTTAATAGCTTGTCATTACCAGTGTTCTTTCACTGTGCACAGCAGTGTTGTAGTCAAGTCACCAATTCACGAGTCCAAGTCACTCGAGTCACCACTCTTCGAGTCCGAGTCACCAAGGGAGAGTCGTAGTAGAGTCCGAGTCACCCAAGGAGTGTCCGAGTCGAGTCATCATTACCTGTGTTCGAGTCCGAGTCCAAGTCCGAGTCACCCAATGAGTGTCCGAGTCGAGTCCGAGTCATCATTACTTGTGTTTGAGTCCGAGTCACCTAAGAAGAGTCCAAGTCAAGTCCGAGTCACAAGTCTTCATGTATTAATCTTCGTGGACATATGTGTTGAAATGTAGCTGCTCCTCTACATTGCTTTTATCCTGTCATGTTATACTAATCTGTCTATTGAACTGCTGTGAAGCGAGTTTGGCTACAATTCTTGTAATAGGTGCTATACAAATATAAAGCTTATTACTAATATTAATATTATATATAAATAAACTATATTTAAAATGAGTGATTATATTTGTATGACAATATTTTCCTATGGTAAAGTTTTCGTTTTGCACTTTTATTTTGATAGTAATCGGGACTCTTATTTTGAAGGAACTTTTACCAGTTAAATCGGTTTACTAATAAAGATTTAGCTGCAGAAAGCACATGGCTACTTAGCATGCAAAATGACATAATTCTGCATGTTAAGTAGCCATGTGCTTTCGTGTTATCAGCTGAATCTTTATTTATTGATTAGATCACGTTACTCTGATGATAGTGTTCAAGACAGCCTATATGTCTGAACTCGATCCTTAGAGTAATGTGTTACGGAGCCTTCTCTTCAATATTCACATAACGAGCATTTTGCACTGCTCTTTTCCAATGTGGAAGCAGAATGTGTGAAAGCATACAGCATGCAGGGTGTGTCTCTAGACACCTTCCGGCGCAGACTGAAAACTCATCTCTTTCGACTCCACCTCGAGCGATAGAATGACTAACAAATAATTGCTAACAAAGCACTTATATACTAATAAAGGACTGGCTTATCTAAAGCCAGTTGAGTAGCACTTGAAATGATTGGCTCTATGAAACCTGTACTTATATGATTCTGTTTTCCTCAAGGTTGTGTCTTCCTGGTCGAATGTACTTATTGTAAGTCGCTTTGGATAAAAGCGTCAGCTAAATGCAATGTAATGTAATGTAGACATCTCTAGGTTGGAATAGCGGGGCCAAGTCCGTGAACTCGCCTCACAGGTGCACATGCCAGGATAGAGGACATCAGACTCCAGAGAAAACTTGCTCGAGTTGGAGTCCGAGTCCAAGTCAGAGCATCAATGTGCAAGACGAGTCCGAGTCATCGTGGGGGGGAAAATTCACGAGTCCGAGTCCATGTCAGCGTACACGAGAATTCACGAGTCCAAGTCCGAGTCGCATCAATCAGTGCGCGAGTCCGAGTCGAGTCACGAAAATCGGCACTCGAGTCCGACTCGAGTCCGTGTCCAGGACTCGAGTACTCCATCACAGTAACCTAAAGTTAAAAAGGAAGTTTTGGACATGTATGCTCAACTCAGTGTCCTGCACATTTGTTAAATTGTTATTTGTTTTTATGAATGTGCAAGCTCATTTGTCTGCCCACTTTCAGTGAAGTATTGCAAAATTCCCTTAAAAGATTAAAAGACTAGCTTAGAACTGTTATCCCAGAAAAACGCAGCAAAACAGGCAGAGGGAGGACATCTGATTTGACAACCTTCCCATTGGGCAAGGGCACACAAGATGTTGGGCATCTCACAATACAAACAAATGTATTCCTCCATATGGAACAACCCCTCAATCTGTATTAGGAAAAAGGTATTTTTATGGCATACATGGTTGGAGAAAGGGATAAATGTTTTCAATGTTGTCAATGATCTCTACAGAGACCGCTTGTTTATGTCATTTGAGGACCTTAAGAAACTATTTAACTTGACTGATAAAGGGGATTTCTAGAAATATCTACAGCTGAGGAGCAGCGTTGGTTTGGTATTTGGACTGACAAGGGATGAGGAAGAAGAGAATAAGATTCAAGAGTTTCAAAATTTTCCCCATACTCTACACCAGGGGTGGGGAACCTTATTCCTCTCAAGGGCCATTTCAATTTGTTCAAGATCCTCCGAGGGCCGTACAAATGGTTGACCTCTGCTTAAAAATACTAAAATCACAGCCCATTCATTTCGCCTTTCTTTCATGCTGTGCAAAGAAAACGCAACCTCTGAATCCAGATATCTCACCATGACTCATGCATGCACGTGCACGGTGTGGCGTGACCACCCAAACAGAAAGATATGGACACAAGATGTGTACAAATGTATTTAGTTTCCTATCCATGTGGACATGATTTAAGTGGGGGGGGGACCTAACCTCCTCTAGGGGGGTCCTCACCTCCTCTAAGGGGGGGCATGCTCCCCCGGGAAGATTTTTTTTTTAAATGTTGAAGTTGAAAGCATCAATCTGGTGCACTTTGAGAGCAACATTAAGAGATCTATGGAAACATCTCTCAACACCCAGATGAAACAGAACTTTATTTTTGATTTATTTTTCTTTATGGATATTTTACAAATCACTCTCCTTTCAAACTGTATTTGTCTCCTTTCAAACTGTATTTGTGTTTATTAATAACAACTTTTTTTACTGTCTTATAGTATTTTATACCTGTTTACTTTATTCTCTTATTTTTTTATAACTATAATGATCATATAAAGATGTGCCTTTACCTCACTGGTTGTAGAAAAAGCTTCTTATATTCGTTAGCATAGCTAGCTAACCAGATGCTAATAACAACAAAGGTATTGACTGTATGCTCAGTGTGACGGATGAACAGATCACCACTGGGCTTTCAACTAAAGACACAGCCATGCAGCAACATGTGTACAGCTCCTTATGGGTACTGCAATGTGTGGAAGACCCGGAGTGACGTTCTGGTGCTCTCCGTCAGAACTGGACCCCTGTCAGACGAGACCTATACCACGTGATGACACGTTAGGCTCGTGTTGTGTTCAAGGACCCTGACCGTGGCCAGGAAAAACTGGCACTCACTTGTTTCATTTTTTTGCGGTCTAGATTTCTTTAATTTTTTTCTTTTTTGCGTGTGTTTATAAATTACCTCGAGGGCCGTACCAAATGGTCTCGCGGGCCGTATACGGCCCGGAGGCCGGAGGTTCTCCACCCCTGCTCTACACTCTGCCTCACTATTCTATAGAAAGATGTCACATATTCAAATTAGAGTATGTGAAGGCCTGAGAAAGATATGGCAAAAAGACCTTGGTAGTGAGATTAGGGAGGACCTATGGCAGGATATAGTCTTGAATGTTGGTTGGGCTACAAGGGATACGATAAGCACGTTTATCCATTATAAATCCCCTGAAATTGTTTAAAATGTGCCTAACTCAGGACAATAAATGTTGGAAATGTAATAGAGAAATGGGCACGTTTCTTTATGCTCTATGCAGTGTTTCCCCTAGGTGTACTGCTTTGGGGGGGGGATTTTTTTTAAATCCTCTGGAGCAGGGAGAGGAGCTGTAGATTATTATTATTTATTAATGCATCAGTGTTTCTTAGGGTCAAAAACACTAAACAGGGTTCATACACTTTTTCACCAATGATTTTCAATGACTTTTCCATGACTTCTCAATGACCTTTACCTCATTTTCCATGACCAAAAACAAATTACGACTGAAAATGGTTTATTTTAACATGGAACAGGAAAATAAGGTCTGCATATGAAACATGTTGTGCCTATCTAAAACAAGTCAAATAGTAGGCTTACTAGCTTCTACACGCTAAAGCAACTGTAGTCAGGGATGCAAACTTATCAGGTATGAAAAAGGTGACAAGGATCCGAGCCCCCGACCCCATGGAATATCGGTTTAGGAATAACAGAGGATTTTAGCTGTCAGAACAACTAAAGCAGGTAATAATAACAGAAACGCCAAAGAGTCACATCTAATAGAAATATATAAAAGCATTTATTTTAATTGTGTAGCAGTCAGTTTATAATTCTGGCAGCACTGTTGAGCATTTTGAAAATGTATTTTCATGCCTCTGTGCAAGGCTTAGTCTTTCTATCTTTATAGCCACTGGTGTAAAGTAACTAAGTTCATAAAATCAACAAGTACTATACGTGGGTACAATTTTGAGATACTTGTACTTTATTTAAGTATTTCAATGTTTTGCTACTGTGTACTTCTACTCCTCTACAGTTCAGAGGTACATGGTGTACTTCTCCTCCACTGCATGTATTTAATAACTTTAGTTACTTCACAGATGTGGATGAATGATGTGAAATCTAATTTAATCTAGTGTTAAATCAGACTTTAGTTCCACCTGGAGTAAATCCACAAGCTACCCTGCAGTCTACAAAGTCATTCAAACTAGCTGCACCTTCACCAGCTTTGAGAACACTTTCATGATCAATCATTATAAAACATATCATATATATTATTCTGAAATGGACCAATCTGCACAATGACTATTTTTACTGTCGCTACTTTCACTATATTTTGATGAGAATACTTTTCTACTTTCACTTGAGGAACATTTTGAATGCAGGACCTTTACTGTAACAGAGTATTCCTACACTCTGGTACTTCTACTTTTACTCAAGTACAAGATCTGAGTACTTCTACTTTTACTCAAGTACAAGATCTGAGTACTTCTACTTTGACTACAACATCTGAGTACTTCTACTTTTACTTAAGTACAAGATCTGAGTACTTCTACTTTTACTCAAGTACAAGACCTGAGTACTTCTACTTTGACTACAAGATCTGAGTACTTCTACTTTTACTCAAGAACAAGACCTGAGTACTTCTACTAAAGTACAAGATCTGAGTACTTTATTCTAGTACAATATCTATCCTTATCCAAGGAAGTTTTTCCATTAATTAGCACTTCTTTATTAAATATTATGAATATGTCTTTATTATCAGGCTATGTTCCACAATCATTCAAAGTAGCAGTGATAAAACCGCTTCTTAAAAAGCACAACCTCGATCCAGAGGTTTTAGCCAACTATGGACCTATTTCTAATCTTCCGTTCCTCTCAAAAATTCTTGAGAAAGCGGTCGCAAAACAGTTGTGTTATTACTTAAAAAACAATGATTTATTTGAAGATTTTCAGTCTGGCTTTAGAACACATCATAGCACAGAGACAGCTCTGGTTAAAGTCACAAATGATATTCTAATAGCCTCAGACAAGGGACTTGTCTCTATTTTTGTTTTGCTCGATCTCAGTGCTGCATTTGATACAATCGACCATGACATCCTATTGCAAAGACTAGAGCACTTAGTTGGCATACAGGGAACTGCTTTAGGCTGGTTTAGGTCCTATCTATCTGAACGCTCTCAGTTTGTACGTGTTAACGATGAATCTTCCACGCAAACCAAAGTTAGCCATGGAGTGCCACAGGGCTCAGTGCTCGGACCTATTTTGTTCACATTATATATGCTTCCGTTAGGCAATATTATAAGGAATCATTCTGTAAACTTTCATTGTTATGCGGATGATACTCAACTATATTTATCAATCAAGCCTGATGAAATTAATCATCTAAATAAAATTCAAGACTGCCTTAAGGACTTAAAAACGTGGATGACCTTAAACTTTTTGATGTTAAACCAAAACTGAAGTTATTGTACTTGGCCCGAAGAATCTACGAAACAAATTATCTAAAGATATACTAACTATGGATGGCATTAATTTGGCCTCCAGTGAGACTGTAAGGAATCTTGGTGTTATATTTGATCAGGATTTATCCTTTAACGCCCACATAAAATCAATTTCAAGGACCGCCTACTTCCATCTACGTAACATTGCAAAAATCAGGCATATCTTGCCTCAAAACGATGCAGAGAAACTAGTCCATGCATTTGTTACTTCTAGGCTGGATTATTGTAACTCTTTATTATCAGGGAGTACCAAGAAGTCAGTCAAGTCGCTTCAGCTGATTCAAAATGCTGCGGCTCGTGTACTAACCAGAGTTAGGAAAAGGGACCACATTACTGCTGTTCTGGCTGCCTTACACTGGCTCCCTATAGAACACAGGATATAATTTAAAATTCTTCTTCTCGCCTACAAAGCCCTTAATGGGCAGGCGCCATCTTACCTTAAAGAACTCATTATACCCTACTGTCCTACTAGGGCATTGCGTTCCAAGAATGCAGGGTTGTTGGTTGTTCCTAGAGTCTCTAAAAGTACAATGGGAGCCAGAGCCTTTTCTTATCAAGCTCCACATTTGTGGAATCAGCTTCCAGTCTGTGTTCGGGCGGCAGACACCCTATCCGTTTTTAAGAGTGCGCTTAAGACCTTCCTTTTTGATAAAGCTTATAGTTAGGGCTGATTAGATTCAGCCCCCAGTTTTGCTGATATAGACTTAGTTTGTCGGGGGACATCTTACTTCTTCCTTCTCTCTGTCTATACCTGTGTACTCTCATGTTCCGATTAACCCAGCTTCCCCAAATGTCTTTCTTTTGGTGTCTATATACGCTAGGGATGGGAACGATTAATCGAATATTCGAATATTCGAAATGATTCAGGTATTCGAATAATTATTCATGTATTCGAATATGAGTTATGAATATTTTTATTATTTTTTTTTTTTTTATTAATTTTTTTTGTTGGAGTGATGCCTAAGTTGATTACATATTATCAAATTGAATAATTCAATGTATTTATATACGACTATGCCATAGCTAAATGTGTTAGTTGACGTCTAAAGGTGTGTTTTGCTCCGCTCACCGGCCCCTCACAGCGGGCAGAGCTGCAGGTGCTGATCTCTCTCTCTCTCTCTCGTGTCCGGTTATACTTCACTCGCGTTTATGTCCAAATCCATCAGATCTAGCTAGTTCTAGCCAATGATACGGCTGCTGCCCCTCCCTACACGCGGATCACGCAGACTCAAACCTCATTTTAGGCACAAATGTGGCACAAATGAGCTCCGCAGCCGTTGCGAGGTTCCGGCGCTAACAGTTGAGCGTGCTCCCCCGCCCCCTGTCAACACTCGCGACACATGAGTGGCCAGCCTAAACAACAATAAGCGCTGCTTGGCAACCGTGTGTGGCGGCAAAGTACATGGACATTTTGACTGGAGAGATTTAGTTTTGCCGGTATTCAACATTTTACCAGTCATAGTCCGGTAATTATTTACACTCTAAGAAGAGTCCTACACAATGATGGCGTCAAAAAGGAGTAATGTGTGGAAATACTTCGACCAGGTTAGTGAGTGCGGTTGTAGAGGTCAAACTATGCCAAATTAAACTTATATACATGCTATACCTTGCTAAACCCGCAACCTCCGTTCCTGCTGAGAGGGTCTTCTCTACAGCTGGCCTGATTGTGAATCGCCTCCACACATGAAAGCTGTAGGCCTATAGCTGTCAAACTGTGATCACCAGTTCAATACATTTGACAACATCGACTTGGTTTCTACACTTATTTGAACATGTATGTATTTCTAAAAAAATCTTGAAAAAAAATGTTTAAAAAAAAAAATTATTTTACCCAACTTTTTTTTTTATAGGATATGTACATTTCGGTTAACCGGTTAACCGTTTTTTGGGGGGTCGAATATTCGAATATACATTTGCTTTCAAATTCCCATCCCTAATATACGCTGGGATCCGGAGTCATGGATGATCCTGCGGTCCTGTGTCCTGGATCGCGAGCGCTGGATCTTGAGTCGTGGCTGTGGTCCTGGATCATCGGTACTGGATGGATATCCTCGTGGATTCATCTTCCTATTATACACACATGCATTTCCAAACATTTGGACTACCTATGTTGCAAATGTATTATCTTTTCAATTTACACACGGCATCTATTGCACGTCTGTCCGTCCTGGGAGAGGGATCCCTCCTCTGTTGCTCTCCCTGAGGTTTCTCCCATTTTTCCCTTTAAACTGGGTTTTCTTTGGAAGTTTTTCCTTGTACGATGTGAGGGTCTAAGGACAGAGGGTGTCGTATTGTCATACTGATATTCTGTACACACTGTGAAGACCACTGAGACAAATGTAACATTTGTGATATTGGGCTATATAAATAAACATTGATTGATTGATTATACCACCTCTGTTTATAGCCTATGAAAAAAACTATTAGAAAACTAAGGCTAAAGCTAACGTTAGCAGATAGTGACAATGTATGCTAGCTAGCTCAACGATTCCTTAAATAATATTGCGACAGAAAAACGTTTCAGTTCACATCACGCTCTGCCGCTCTGCTCTGAACACCTGAATGGCCCGTTCTAACAGCTGTTCACCAGCGGTGCAGTCTGTGCCACAGTGACTCCGCACAGTTAACGAACACACCGTAGATAATGTAGCTGACCCTCATCCCGGAGCAGCAGAGTTCAGCCGACAGGCAGGAAGACTCGAGCACACAGCTCGCGCTTCATATATTAAAAAATAACACCATGCGCGTCATGATGGCACATAACAGCTCGCGCCCGCAGATTATTTCGGCGATTAGATAAAATGTAAATTAAATTTGACGCAACTTTTGTTACATTTCCATGACTTTTCCAAAACTTTGGGAAAAATATTGTTTTCCATAACTTTTCCAGGGCCTGGAATTTGCATTTTGAAATTCCATGACTTTTCCAGGTTTTCAATGACCGTACGAACCCTGACTAAACTCACAACTTAAAATGAAAGTCAGTCGTTACCCGAGTCAAATCTGCAGAAAATAAACAAGTCAGACACTGAAACATGCACATAAATTGGATGACCTCAATGACTTCTTTAAGACATTTCAATCCGGTTTCTGATCAAAACACAGCATCGAAACAGCTCTTCTCAAAATCACAAATGACCTCAGTGTTTCCCACACATAGACTATACTTGGGCGGGCCGCCCAGGTATATTAACGGCCGCCCAAGTATATTTCGCGACCCATTTAGTTTATTTTTTTTTTAATAATTTTTTTTTTTTATAATTTTTTTTTTTATTCGTCCGTGACCACGACGCCATCTGCAATCGATTAACTTGTGGACAATGATCCCTCGCTCCCTTGCACTGATCTCGCCAACTGACTGGCTGTCCACATGATGTGGCCTGCCGACATGGCCACTGTCATACAGATCATAAATCAGAGCCCTTGATTGGTCTCTGTGTGTCATTCAAGCTCGGGATAAGCTCAGCTCAGGTGAGGTAAAGGACTCTCTGAGTGTTTAGATAGTTAACTTAGTCTAAGTTCTCAGTGGGTCTCAAACGGTGTGGTCACCATTTATGGAAACACATATTTCCATTTGAGAGGGTAGTGATTGGTCTAATGGATAGTGAGGTGGGCTGAAGATCGGAAGGCTGTGGGTTCAAATCCCGGCAGGAACACCACCACTAGTGTGCCCTTGAGTAAGGCACTTAGCCCTTAGTTACTCCAGGGAGAATGTCCCTGTAATCGGTCATTATAAGTCGCTTTGGATAAAAACGTCAGTTAAATGAAATGTAATGTGATTAGTAAAATATGCATGAATAAATAAAAAGTTAACTAGGTGAAAAAAGGTAAGATACACTTTTAAAACTTGTTGAGAGAAAACTAGTCTTTGCTGCTGCCTCAAAGAGGAGCAGGGGGAGAGGAGGGAGACAGGAGAGGCTGATTCAGGAGCACAGACACACTCACAACTATAAATGAACCAAAAATAAATTAATAAACAAGTTTCAGTGTTTTTTTCATATTGGAAATGGGATGTTATTGGTTATGGCCATGATGTTATGATTATTGAAATGTATACAGTTCTGTTTAATATAGGTGTTTCCATAGATCTAGTCTCTTTATTTTGCCCTCAAAATGCACCAGATTGATGCATTTAACTCCAAAATAAAAAGTAAAATCTTACCGGGGGGGCATGCCCCTGGACCCCCTAGAGGATTTGAGGTCGACCCCCACTAAAAATCACATGGATAGGTTCCTAAATACATTTTTTTTTAAAGTAACCCACTGTGGGTAGTAGATTTAAACTATCGTGCTATCATTATGGGCCCTGCCTGTACCTGTTCGCTCTGCCATCGCGTGAAGGGTCTGCTAACAAGCGACCGACAGAAAGGTTAATGTTGTTGCACGTCACCTCACCCCCCCCCCCCCCCCGCTATACTACTACCACCCCCCCCCAAGTATATTTCATATATGTGGGAAACAGATCTGTCGGTTAATGGACCAGCACCAGAGGTGTTCCCATACACACAGGCGTTGGAGCTGTTCTTCATGAAATCCCAGAAGGATGAAGTGCTCTGACAAACAGTGCCATCTTTGCGCAAAATGATTGCCACCACCCGCCCAAGTATATTTCAGATCTGTGGGAAACACTGAACCTCCTCCTCTCCTCTGACCTGAACATCCTCCTCGACCTCACCGCAGCATTCGACACCATCAACCACACCATCCTGCTGTCCCTCCTCGAATCATCACTCATCACAGACACTGCATTCTCCTGGCTAAAATCCTACCTCACCGACAGACATCAGTTTATCAACATCAATAACTGCACCTCCTCCACTGCTCCTCTGTCTCAAGGCGTCCCCCAGGGTTCGGTGCTTGGCCCCCTCCTCTTCATCCTCTACATGCTCCCCTTTGGCAAAATAATTCGTCGCCACAACCTTCAATTTCACTTCAACGCCGATGACATCCAACTTTATATCTCAACGAAAACCAGCACCCCCACAACACACTCCATTCTCCCCAACTGTCTCTCAGAAATAAAAGCATGGATGCAAACAAACTATCTCCAACTGAACAGTGCCAAATCAGACATCATCATCGGCCCCCCATCCCATACCAAAGCCATCCAGAATTTCAACTTCACTATTGACAGCAACACTCTATTTTTTTTAGTTTACAGAATGGCTTAAACTCATGACAGAGACTGCAGCCATTGAAATTATGATCGCCAGGGTAAATAATGTAAGCAAATCTAATGGAGTGTGGCACATCTTCTTGGCCTATATCAAAGGTGCACTGTCCTAGGGAGGGACAGGAAGTATATGTGTATATGTGTACATGTATATGTGTACATGTACATGTGCATGTATATGATGTATTTGTTGTAAATGTGTATCTATATGCTTTACGTTGATGTATGAATGGGTGCGCAGGTGTATGTAGGCATGTGTGTGTGAGAGAATACTTGGGGTGCCGGGGGGTCTGCTGCCTGTATATGCCTGTTCTGCATTTATGTATAACATGTGAAAAATACCATACAAATCAAAAAAGAAAAGAAAAAAAGACTAGCTTATTAATAAATAAGCACAATAAAATGAAGAGAAATATTATTTGATGCATTTTAATCTATAGCATTTCCAGCAATATCATGCTTGCTATACATTCAGAGGTTCACAGCTGGCAGTACCCTAATACACAGTAAAAGGTCAAAAAAACAGTTCAGGAAAGCGCTGCCACATATGAGTGCAGGCATGTCATGTTTGTGTGCCATGTTTAACCTCCTGTCCTCACCTGTCAGTGTTTCCAGCTGTATCTGTCACAGTGACAGGGGCCACAGTGATATCCCCACTGCCCCCCTGCACCCCCGCCTGCTGAGCCCTTCCTCTTCTGAGTTGGCTTTGCCTCTTGGCTCTCATCTGAAAGAAGAAAAACAAAGAAATATATATATATGATGATTGGGTGCTTCATCACAGTAAAGAGGTACGAGTCGACTCCTCTCGCCCCTAGCAACAGTCCCCTCCCTCATTAGTCTGTGTGGTTAACCAGCATCAACAATGCACTGCTGAAATGATGTGTTTTCATCAGGTTTGGAACTTAGCCAATTGTCTGTGTGTGTGTGTGTGTGTGTGTGTGTGTGTGTGTGTGTGTGTGTGGTGTGTGTGTGTGTGTGTGTGTGTGTGTGTGTGTGTGTGTGTGTGTGTGGACTGGCACTCGAGGCTGAGCTATTCCTACTGTGGGTTTTAGTTCCCTCTAGTTATCATATTAATCTGATTATGGCTTTTATTTTGAAAGGCAAGAATGGAAAAAGGGAGACTGTAATGTGCTGCTGCTTCCATTGACAATGTGTAAGCAATAAACAGTTTGCCATCTAGGTTCAGATGCCCGACTAGGCGGAAGCACTTCCCTCAGCATGGCACACCGCTAACATTTTGCGCAAAGTGCTCTACACAGAGTTCAAAGTTGGATGTGCAACCAATCAGAAAACAGCTTTATGAATGGCGCAAGCTAGCGAGGAGGTAACCATAGAAACAAAACTGACCAGATGTTTTGAAAGAGAGGCTTTGCAACCTACAAACTAAAGATCAAATCACTTATGTTAAGGTCTCTTAAGAGCCTACAGCTAAGGTTGCAGCTTTGAGCTAGCAGGACAATACTAGCATGTTCATCTTAGCCAAAGTTTGGTAAATACAGCGTTGGTTTCACCAACTCAAATGTAAGACTTTTTAAGACCTATTTCACGGCAAGAAAGTATGAAGGAAAATTGCTATGAAAGAAGAAATACGTACATGAAATGTATTCATGTTCAACATAAGAATGATGACTGAACATAACAGTACACAGAACTGTGTTAGCAGGTTAGAAAACATGTGTGTGTGTGTGTGTGTGTGTGTTTGTGTGTGTGTGTGTGTGTGTGTGTAGTGCTAGATCGTATACCTCTTGGGTTATAGGCGGCGGAAGTGACGTAATCGTGGATGAGAAGTCGGCAACTTTTGTATTAAAAGTTTAATATTTACCATAAATAGAGGAGAGTTCTGCTCACGCACATCTCATCACAAATATGAGGTTCGTTAACGAATAATGAGATCATACTCTATAACAACATTTAAATGTGTGAAATATACTTACATTTCAATAATAATGGTTTGATTATTAAATAATAACTTACAGTTCTTATTTGTGTTGCATTTGTGGATAAAACCCAAAGAACATTTAGGATATTTAGGATATATATATATATATATATATATATATATAAATACAGGTCAGATCTTTTAGTGATTTTTGTCTCTCTTGGAGAAATTAAATTGCAACATCAAATACAAAAGTTAATCCGAAACAAACTCAAATACCATAATGAAATGAATCCACAAATTATGATTGTTATAACTTAAATATTACAATAGTGTTATACATATCTCAACAATGTAAAATTGATCTGCATATAGTTGAATAAAAATGTTGTTCAAAAAAAATAATAGTGTTATACCTGGAAACACAAATACACAACCGAAAATAATACATTTAATATGCTTGTCTCTTGTCCTGGGTGGCAGATTACGTCACTAAAACCCAGGAGGGGATCTAGCCGCTGCTGCACTAGCTAACGCTACATTAGCAAAACTTACGCTATTTTTGGTGCAGCGGGCTTCAAACACGTTCCCCTCCACTGGTTTCAACCAAGCACTAAATTCGATGTTTTACAACCAAATATGGTTGAAATTACACTTCCCCATATTTGTTTGTAAATAGATTAGAAGATACCTTAGTTTCTGACTGCCGCTAGCTTGGTAGCTAGGTTACTAGCTGGGTGTTCTCTGATAAGGGGCCGGGGGAAACAAAGTTATTGATTACTGGTTCCATGTTCCATTTAATTCAATACAAATTGTTGGGGGGAACTGAAAGGCTCTCACCGTACTGGTTACAAACCGGACATAGATGCATTTTGCAGTCTTTTTGCGTATTAGAAACAGAGTTGGCGACACAAAAACTGCGATATAATGTTTGTGTAGCAATAATACATATTTTTTACATGTCTCCAGTACCGATAAAAAGACCGATAACGTTGGAGCTTAACGGTACCGCGGTCTTTAATAATTCAGCCCCGGGGCCCGTTTAATACCGGGGCCCGGTACCCATCCCTAGATATGAGAGTAATATCCATCTTCTCATCAAGCATAGGCAAGAAAGAGTGGACAGAGAAGAATATACGACATAAAGACTGTGCTACAAAGGCTTATGGTGTGACGAAATGTACGTTATTTACAGTGCTGTCTATTCGCAAAAACAAAGTGATCTCTATAAAACCATCATAGAGATACATAATCATTATAAATCATTGATATAATTGGATAGTTCCCACCAGTGGCGGCCGGCCCATAGGGGCGCCGCCCCCCCTCTTCCCACATAAAAATACTTTTTATTTTTTATTTATTAAACAAGGTAAATATTATATAATTGGTATCAGTAAAATGTATAATCTACAATCAAATCTCGTTTAAAATTGTGTTACGATGTCTAAAGTTACTGATAAGTCACATGTTTCCTGCCTGGCCTTGCCTGTGTATCATTACCCTCTCTCGTCTGGGCGCTATGCACAGTGCCCAGACGAGAGTGCAGCAAGTGCAGCAGAAGCCAACTGTTGCTATCTTTAAACTATGCCGCCGAAACATAATTTCAGCCAATCAGCGTCGTCAAATCTGATGGTCACAGGGCGCCTACGTCAGCGCCCGGTGCAGTCTGTGAGTTGTTTGGACTCGTATCCAAGGAGACAAAACAGGAAGCTGTCAAACACTCTGGAAGCTATCATTAGCAGCTAATATGAAAACTCTGTTTTTGACATAAAAATTGAATTATGGATTATCAATAATTTTTTCAAAGTGACATACACATTGGATTAACCTATGGATTAACCTTCTGCCGCGTTTCTCGTTTTTGATCAGAATAACAGCATATCTCTGTGTTTTGCTACGTCGTGATGTCTGCATTTGCTTCCCCTGTCGCGAGTTCTGATCGCTCAGTGATGATACTTATATTTCTAGAATCTGTGGAATCTTAGCTTGTTAGCTAAGCTTGTTGTGCATATCCGATAAGTATATCGATTGATTTATACCTAGAGTGTGTTAGCATTTTTTTGCTCAGGGCTCATTTAGACGCTTCTTGTGAGACTTGTGTTTTGTTTCGGTAAACATGGTTCATTCTAAACTATGTCCAGGACAAGGTGTTTGGAAGTTTTGGAAGATTCATAGCTAACCACACTGAAGATTATGGAGATATTGATCAGTCTTCTCATATTTTTAAGCCTCAATTTGTCCTCCCCCCCCCCCCCTCTAACATCACCAGAAGTGATAATTTAAGGGGTCTTCTCTCAATTCTTTGTACCGGGAGGGAAACCCCCCCGGACGCCCCTAGTATTGTTTGGTCACCATTTCCACAGCCCCACCTAAAATATTTTCCACCAGCCACCACTGGTTCCCACTCCAATACAATATATTTCCAAAGTTAAACCTGAATCACCACTACCAAGGTGGACAGAAATAGAAACACAGTCACCTTTTACTAAGAGAGAGGAATAGAATATGTTTGACAATGATTTAGAGTATCCAGTTTTAATTTGCAAAGATTTAAAAAGGGGAAAAGAATGCAGAGAAATCGTTTGTAGTTATGCACCCTGCATAATGAATACATCTGTATTAACGAGGCTTTACCTGAGCTTGTGTTAGTGAAGCCGAGATGCGACCCTTGAAAACTCGTCCAAGTGTAGAAGTGCGCTGTCTGGGCTTGGCCTGTGTTTGAGAAGTCTTCTCTTCAGCCTTCTGTCTTCCCATTGGGTCCAACAGGTACCGCTGGGCCATGCGCATCATCCTGCTCAGTAGGGTTTTGGCTCCAGTGATTGAGACTGTGGGTTAAAAAAGGGAACCAATATCATAAATGTTCCAGGAAATAAATTAATTTATTGTTGGTTCTCCATCAGAAATCATCGAAGGCTTTCTTCTGGAGTAACAAGCCCAAAAAGAAATGAGGGCTTGACAATTAATTGACATTTTATTGGAATCGCAAAAGGAACTAGAGAAATATCCAAATCACAGACAGTGCAATATTTGTTGAATGTAAAAACTAAAATATTAATTAATTAAAATGTAATTCTGAAGTCCCATCAAATGAGCGGTATTTGTTACTAACTGTAAAGCACTTACTCATCACTGTACCCTGTATGCCAAGGCAGGTCTGCCATCACTAACTGTACGGAGGCTCAGTCATTGGTACATGTTCATTTATAAAGCCATGTTGGGTAAACTACCTTTTTATATCTGCTCTCTGATCTCTCGACGAATTGAAAGTACGTATTGCCTGAGATCTCATGATGTTGTTTTATTAAATGTGCCAAGTGCTAGGACTGTCTTAGGGAAGAAAGCTTTTAGATGTGCAGCTCCACTAAATTGGAACAGTCTGCAAACCTGTTTAAAACTGAGCACTTTGGTTCGCCTGCATCATTTTAAAACTCGGCTGGGTGACATGCTGTTTGATACTCATGGTACCTGTCACTGTAAATAGAGTTTGTAAACTGTACCCTGTAATTTATGTTGTATGTCATCCTTATTGTTGTTCTGTTGTTTTTATGTTTACATGTGTAACTAATGTCCTGCAGGAGACCCTTGAAAAATAGATCTTTTGATCTCAAGGGGCTTCACCTGGTTAAATAAAGGCTACCAATTGGACAGACTTGATACAAAAATCTATCCTTTCAAAAATAGCATGATCATTTTATTATATTTTTAAAATATAAATGTGAATAATGATTAAAAAATGGTCGCTCCCTTTAATATAGTGGCAAATATCGCAATTATAAAATCAGTCAAAATAACCGCAAAATAGCCCTTAAGAAAATGTCATGTAAGATTGCATGAACATGCTAAACTCCATCTTATTATAATCACACGTCTTGCAGACATCCAGAGCCTGAGGATCACTCGAAACCCTGGGCACAATGTGTGATGATACAGTGAGCAGCGGCATGTTGGAGTAAAGTCAGTTAATCATTCCATTACAGAGGGAAATGCCTTTGTGTATGTATGTGTGTTCTGGTGTGTGAATGTGTCCTTGTAATACACAAATTAATGTTATCAGTGGCTCCCCATGTTTACTCAGGGGGCAGAATGAGCCTGCTTAGGCAAGCTGAGAACACAAAGACCCTCTTATCCAATGTAGCGTCAGTGTTTGTGTGCACACACTGAAACTGTATCCCGTGTTCAGTAAGGAGAGCAAGACTTTTCGACAATATGCGAGAACTTTTTACTTTGCATGAGGAATTGAAAATTGCTTTAACATTTTAATATCATGGCAAATCTTTGACTTATTTATTATACATTATAATAATTTCAATTTTCTTCTGTTTTCAACTTGATTGAGGTATACTACTTATGTGTTGTGTATTTGCTTTCTAGAGCAAGAGTAATGAGTGCTTTTACCTGAATGTGGTCATTTTCCTGGGGATGTAGCTTATGGTATACCATTTGCTAAAATAACACAAGCTCATTACATTATAATTGCCTTGTGTTGTCATTTTCTAAATCAGAATCAGAAGTCCTTTATTCATCCCACAGGGGGGACATTTACAATGTTACAGCAAAGTCTGTTGAATGTTTATTTGTCAAGAGACGAAAATGTGTTCGAAATAAGGACCAAATCTAAAATGCCAAGAACTGGGTAAGAGGACACATTTGAGTTCTGCTCATCGGTTCCTAACATTCAAATTGGCGCTATCTCTGTTCTGTATGACCAAGCTCAGAGAAATACATTTAGGTTTTTTTCTGTCCAATGGCCATTGTTTATATAAGGCTATACAATAAAATGTTATAGATATATTGAAATAGCCCCATTTTTATTAAATCATATTACTCAATGACCGCATACAATATGAGCAAAGTCTAAAAAAACATAAACCACTATGTTAACCGTAGTCTATCCAAATGCTGTGATAATCAAACTTTGACTGAACAAGATATGGTTAAAAGCAGAGCACTATTTGATATACTTACTAGAAGGTTGAATTTACAATTGAGTTTGAAGAGTTTTGAGAGTAAAAAAGAAAATGCTTTGACTTGAGGCAACTCTTGTAGTATAAAGCTTCTCTAGCTGGTATTGTTTAAGGTCTTGCGTCTTTTCGTCAACCGAAGACAAACAATTTAGTTAAACTATTACTGAGGATATTCTTGTAACAGAATTGTGATTTACTTTACTGTTAAGCAGGCTTGTACTTGTCAGGCTTCTTCATGCAAATCTGCCCGATATTGAACCTGCTGAATCGATAGTGATTTACTACCAGACATATTTGTTCCTGTATAAGCCGGAACCATTCACCAGTCAGACTAAGATATATGGATGTGTGAGGTTTAGACCTGTTGGTTACACTAATGTATTCCTACCACACCCAATAAAATGGAAGTTAAGGTATAAGTACACATGTACTGTACAGGCATAGCATACATTTACTCACCTGTTTTCTTTTCTCCTTCTGAAGGTGGTGATACATTTTCTTTTTCTTTACCTCCGTTGACTGGGGTTGGCGGTGTCGCCTGCTGTGGTTGACTCTGTTCTGAAAGAGAGACCAACACATGTTTAATCATAAGCTGCTACTAGAAATAATTAACCAAATATTCAACTGAAATAAAGCGCCCAGGAAGTGCGGCCGGACATTGAAGCAAATGTTGGTAGTGGTTGAACAGTGGTATAGCAACCTCCTTGTCAGTCATGCGATAGCATTGGGCCCAAAAATACTTTATCCCATAAAGGTACATTTGGAAAGAGACATTTTTCAATGAGTATAACATTTGTATTTATGTGAATCGAGAGTTATTTTCCCTTTCCATTCATTTGACATAGCAGAGACTGGATGTGACGTTACAATAGGGAGGGTGGTTTAAAGGAAAACGCAAATGCTCTATTGGCACAGTGGATGCCGAAGACTGCTGGAACACCTATGTAAGATCCAGGGAATATCGGGTATTTTAGTTTTTTGGCTTTAGGCTCCACTGAACAACTCTTTGGAAAGAACAGGCCCAACCTCCAAACGTTAATCCAGTTGTCTTTATACATCCATAATTGGAATGTTGCATGTCGGTAATGTAGGCGCTAGATATGGACATGGAAGAAGAATGCTTAAGGAAAAAAGATGACATGGTTGTGGTTCTGCTACATACCATTTTATTCTGTCCACGTGAGTCAGAAAATGCTATAGGATCAGTATTCAATTGTTTGGGTACTCTTTCAAAAATAACCTTTTAAAGATGTTTTTACAAGTATTTGAAGAGACTGCATTTAAAAAAGTTGACGAATCATCCGAGGAATACCACAAACTTCTAGAATCCCCTTAAGCTCTATTTTTAGAATTTTAGTATACTGTGGATCATTCTTTACATTTTCTGACTTGATCTGCTCTAAGCAACATGCAGAAGGCAGCAAAGAAAGTACATCTCTTGTACAATACCTTCCAAGTACAAAACGGCAGACAGAAAAACTAGGTGAAACTTCATAAGTTTATCATATGTCACTATTGTTTTTCTGCTACTCGCTAATGCTTCCAATGGGCCACAGATATCAATCATTGCATCTCTAACTTCACTCAATGTGTTCATTCAGGTAGGCGACATTTGAAAGTTGTAGACTTAGCTAATTATTAGATCTGGTTTTCAATAATCTTGATATTGTTTATTAATGCTCTCCTAAAGTATGTACAATAAGTCCTGAGATTTGCGGTCAATGGTAATAATGTAAGGCTGACAAATAGTTTCTTATTCGACCAGAGTTTACATTCGTAGAATCAAAGGTTTTTGAAAGAGCTTGGTGGAATTTGTACGTTTTTTATTAACCTGGACCAGTGTGAGGTCGAAGTGTGTGGGTTTGAGTCATGTGGGAGGCCATGAGGTGATGTTGACTTCTAATTTGTTACAGTGCGTATCTGTGTTTTAACACAACCTTAAAGGGTAAGGCTTCCGCCAAACAGGAAGAGCCAATGATAAAGTAGAGTGTCTCCCGGACTAATGCACGGTCTCTGCTGAGTCCTGAATAGGGTTATCTTTGATGTTAAGCAACTCCATTTCCCAGACACACCCTCATCGCCCCTCTTATAGCCCATGGCTCTCTCCCTCTCTCCCCATGTCTCTCCCTCCTTCCTTCCCCTCCCTCCGATCCATCTCAATCACTGTCAGACATCGGTTAAGGAGAGGTTCCCTTCCAAATGCCAACTTCAAAACAGAAACGTGTCGCAGCATGTCTCCAGTTTGCCACCCAAACACCAACTGGATAGGAACATGTAACATTTTGAAATAAATTAAGATGGGAAATTAGTCAGGTATTCTTGTCTGAAAATATGTTTACTGCTGTTGACTCTACAAATGTCAAATGAAACCTCTTTTAGCAACTTCACGTTTCTCGCCAATGAAAGCCAGACGATACGCATCATATTTAACTTTCAAATTATAGACAGTATTATGTTTTCATTTAGCCAAAATAGTCTCACATGTACACACACAAACACACTACGGATGTATTAGCTCACCTGCAGAGTTTCTGTATGAGTCAGGGCTGTAATGAGAAGGTCTGGATGACGGTATACTGTATGCGTGTTTGTGTGATTTATTGCTTGCACTAAGCCCTGTGCAGGTACTTCTCGTCTGAAGCTGCCACTTAGTGAGTTTGATTTTCACACAGTCTCGATCAGTGATTCTCAAACTTTTTTCAATAATGTACCCCCTTTGAAAAAACAATTCAGCCAAGTACCTCTGATCAGCGCAAAAACAATTTATTAGGGAAGAAATGCCTATATAAAGAGGTACAGTACAGTGCTGCACCATCGGTGTCTGATTTATTAAAACAACAACATTGTAACTGAGAAACACTTAAATGCTACATTTCAAATGTTTACAAACCATCACTAAATTCATGGCAAACCAATTTTAACATCATGCAATAACACTAAGACGACATTAGTTGCATTTAACTGATCTTTTTAATAAGTTGTACTTACAATTTAGTGAGAAACATGGGCTTGTGCTTCACTGAGGATCTTTCTTATTCTCAGTGACAGGAAGGCCACTGCAGTTATTACAGTTCGCATTTTGAAATATGTGTAACTGTTAATATAAAACCCACACTGCTCAAACTTCGTTACTTTTTTTCTCTTTCATTAACATAAAATACATCTCACGTACCCCCTGCAGTACTCCAACGTACCCCTAGGGGTCCGCGTACCCCCATTTGAGAACCACTGGTCTAGATGCTCTTTTAAGAACTTCTAGGAAAAGCCTAAAATGTCTTTAAATGCACATTAACATGAATCCAACATATTGTAGCGAACGGAGAAATGGAGGCAGAAGACGTTATCTTTCAGTCAGCAATGCACACATTCAGCTACACACAGTAGCTATCTCAAGCTAGGCGCCGGTTCACTCACAGCAGAAGACTACCCCGGAGCTGTCCCACCAGGCCTCCTGTACACAAAAGGGAGGACCCGCCCCTATCGCTGCTGTGCCAATCACGAGGCCGCATGAGACACACTGGCTCTGTCAGGTTCCCCGTGATTGGCCGAGAGCCTATTCAGTCCCCAGTTTACTAAGGACCCAGACACAAGGACGCACGCTGCGATATTATTGAGAAGACCATACCTTTATATATATATATATATAAAAATTGATCATTTTGTAACTTGACCAAAAAAATCCACAAGCACAAGAGAGATACCATCCACCAGAGGTGGGAGTAAGTCCTACATGTGCAAGTGATGAGCAAGTCTCAAGTCTTGACCTACAAGTATCAAGCAAGTCCCAAGTCACTGTGGTGAGAGTCAAGCAAGTCAAGTCAAGTCATTGCTCAGGTCAAGCATGTCAAGTCAAGTCATACGAAATTCTGATGAATAAGCCCAGTTTCCGCATTTAAATCAGTTAAAAGACAGTGGTTATGAAAATGGATTTAACCCACACTATGATCTTCATTACATACACAGTTAATCATTTGAAATGAACATTCAATTCACGGGCAACAGCTCTGGTGGACATTCCTGCTGTCAGCATGCCAATTGCACGCTCCCTCAAAACTTGCGACATCTGTGGCATTGAGATGTGTGATAAAACTGAACATTTCAGAGTGGCCTTTTATTGTGGCCAGCCTAAGGCACACCTGTGCAATAATCATGCTGTCTAATCAGCATCTTGATATGCCACACCTGTGAGGTGGGATGGATTATCCCGGCAAAGGAGAAGTGCTCACTATCACACATTTCTTCAGATTTGTGAACAATATTTGAGAGAAATGGTTATTTTGTGTATATAGAAAATGTTTTAGATCTTTGAGTTCATCTCATGAAAAATGGGAGCAAAAGTGTTGCATTTATATTTTTGTTCAGTGTAATAACTCCTTTTAATTCAACAGAAATTGGCTTGGCATCAAAGGAACTGCTGTAGATGCTTAAGTCATTAAATCTGCCTCTTCCAAAAAAACAGCTTGTTGTTACACAGGTTGTTCTTTAATACAAATGCTTTCCTGAGGGCAAAATGCATAATCCATCTTTACGAATTAAATAGATGTTATAGTCAAGACAGTACAAAAAAAAAAGGCAGTATGAAAGTATGAAAAGCTTAAGTCCTAATGCTGTCTTTGGAATTATTAAGAGAGGATCATAGGCTTACCTTTGAAAGCTGTAAGAAAATCAAACGTCTACCAAAGAAGAGACCCAGCTACTCATTTTCACACACACACACACACACACACACACACACACACACACACACACACACACACACACACACACACACACACACACACACACACACACACACACACACACACACACACACACACACACACACACACACACACACACACACACACACACACACACACACACACACACACACACACACACACACACACACACACACACACACACGCTGTACAATATAGCTAGGGTGCAGAGGAAGTAAGACAATTCTAGGTGTAACTCAAAGTCTTTTTGAAGACACAGCAAAGCATACTTATCTCCAGTGTAGCCACAACTATATGAAAACACATTTCATAACACAAACTTTAAGCTATTCAATGAAAACATATGGTCATAGTCACAACCCAAACACACAAACAGAGCAGAATGTCAGTGTCGGTGAGCTCAGCTCCGGGGTTACTCTATGACTCAGGGATATAATGAGAAGGTATGAATGACAGTGTGTGTTTTACTGCCCACTCTCTCTCCCCTTGTGTCTCTGTTTCTCAAAGTCAGTTTCAGATGACAGAGTACTCTGCTGATTCTTCAGTGTCCAGGAATTAATGCTGATGACAAGCAGTCTTTCTGAAGGTTGTGTTTTGGTGTGTTTGAATCTTTTGCCGTCCTCTGGGAGCTGGCAGGGCAGCACACCTGTAGCCCGGGTTGAATAAGCTCTAATGTAAGGCTGGCCTCAGCAGATCCTGAGGGCCGGGAGCTCAAAGATTATTTTCATGGGGGAAAAGTAGACTAGTAGAATCCTGACTTGTGCTGTGTCACAATTTGTATATTTATGTACTCAAAATAGCCAATGTAAATACAGAAGTGTGCCCCAATGCAAAGTATGGCGAAATACACAATGAGTACCAGGTAGAGCACTCATTACAGTCAAAACAGAAGTGGATCGTTGAGTCGAGATTGCAATTTCCCCAGTATAACCAAAACCAATACAAATAAAAGTTTAACGTTAATTTTCCACTATTTAATACACGAAAATAATCCAGCATTTCTTTTATTAGGTTAATTGAGCAGTAATGCTACCACGTTAGATAGCTTCAAATAGCTATCTAGCAACCATGTGTCATTTCAAAAAACACTACAAGGTTGCTACAATCAAGTCATCATTAGTCAAAAGGCAGTATCAGATATAAACCTATATTCATGATTATTTGATTCATAGACCAAACACAATATTCAATTGGATTTTGTGGCGATTATGACCCACAGCATGTCTTTTGTGTTGCATTATGTGTTCAATGTTCAACGAACTATAGATTTTTAACACATCCAACAATTTATTAAAGCAGGTTGAGGAAATCTGGGGCAATTGTTTTGACCTTCAAATTATAACTGGTATCTTTTACTGAGTCAGGATCTGTGTGATTCAGCTCATCAAGTCATTTATAACTTACTGATCATACCATATGTACACTGCCTTGTTATTAATCAGAGTAGCATGTCAACTAGTCTGGATACATATTTTAGATGCAAACGGCTTAATAAATAAGTTTTGCAATAAATGCTAAGGTTGCAATACGTTTGCTGGATTTAAATAGACAAATGTTAAGTTGATCTTTACAAGGTGATAATATGTAAATGTGTGTGAAGTATAAGGCACAAAGTGGTCAAAAATATGATTCTTTAAAAAACGATTTGTCTTCTTATCAATACTCAAATCTGGCATGGCAAGTTAATGGAATGGCAGTAGCCAAGCTGATGCAGCAGTTCATCACTGTTTGACTGAAGGGAATCATCTTTTGGCTTGTCTTTATCACAGAACAATGGACAACAGTGAGAGCTAGTGGGGCTATTTATTATTTTATACTGGACATGACTCATTAACCTCTATTCAATTCACGTCCTTCCTCTGCCCACCAGTAGATCATAGAACAGAAAGGAATGTTTAACCTTTAGTAATGGGTACATACTGCAAACAGATAAAGAGCGGAGAAAAGAAAAACAGGGGAAAAAGAAAATATTACATCAAGGAAAAAAAGTAGAAGATGGGAGAGATTAATGAGAGAGTCAGGGGGGAAGGAACATTGAAAAGAGGGAAATTATGCAATTATTCCAAGAAGTCTTTTATGGTTAAAGATAAACTAATAGCTTGTAAAAAGGGAAAACAAAGTAGGACTGCTCTCTGTGAGATATGACATTGCCCACACATCTGGCACACAAACACAAGCTGAAGTTAGTGTCCTTAAATTGCAGAAGTTGTCGAGGACGTTTTACGTCATTACGCCGAACACGTAAACACTCCCGCTAAGTTTGTTTGCCCTGTTCTGCTTGAAAGCAAGTACCTGCGCTCTTGCAAACTGTTAAAACAAACGCTTCAACTTGTACAATTTTGAATCTGTATTTTTGAATATCGATCTTAAGTTGGCGTGACGTTGAAGTCGTGCCCTGCTGTCGTTCGTATACAGCATACCGTTAGCATTTTTCTTCTGGCGATTAGATTTATAATTCCAAAATTATAAAAGTAGGGTAGACATGTGGAGATTATCCGGCTGAACAAAACGAGTCTCTTATTCAGGTGGGTTCAGCAAGGTTTACACAATGGGTGTGGATATATAATTATTTCAGTCATGCTCATTGCCAACATCAAAGTTGTTGATACTTGAAAGCCCTCAGCAGCTGTCCAATGACACCTCCTCTAACTCACCCAGGTGAAATTAAGGGTAATTACAACAGAGAATGAACCAGCCAATAGTGATTGATACTTTTAGCCTGAAGAGAGTTTCTCTTAGAATTTAAGTGTGGAACTTTTTATTAGGTCATAATTGAATCTTTTCTGCTGTGTTAGATTACAAAGTGGTGACTAAACTTACAATGGACTCCAACCGATGTATTATTCCTGAGTCGATACAGAGAGAAAAGGACAAAACAAAAAACCTCTTTGAAAAACCTCAGACACAATGCCAAATTATTCCAGGGGCGTTGAGCTTGGACCCAACACTTACTACTTCCACTTAGTGTGCCCTTGCTCCAACTACACCTATCTTGGAACTAAGCCTTAATTTTGAACTCAACTAATTACCTCCTAAATGTCTTCATCGTTCTTTCATTTAAATCTCAGCTTGGCAACGTGATAGCATATTGCTTGGTTTGAGTTGCTTTGGCGTCCACAAAAATGTGTCTGCCACACACAAGCTTGCAAGGTGAAAACAATACAAGCGATGCTGTCATTAAAAGGCCATTACAAATAATGTGGGGGTGAAGACAAACAGGAGACAGAGGAACATATGGAGGCAAGGATTATGAGTAAAAGGAAGGGGATTTCCACAGTGTTCTGTGGTCCACCAACAAAGAAAAACACAGCCTCATGCAAGCGTTTCTTAAAAAAGGTTTATTTGACAACACTGACTTGAGTATTAAGAGCTTAAAAGCTTTTTTGGGGTTTCCCTTTCCTTTAGTGTGTTAAATAGGTTTTTGTGCATGTAAATGGTCTGAAAGGCTAAAATCCCAAAATTCCATCCAGAGGGAGTTTCTCTCCCACACACCCCTTCCCCTGCCTGAAACTGCCCAATTGGACTCCTTTGTTTACTTCAGGAACTTAGTGACATCACTATTATAATATAACATGCGTACTTCCCTCGGCTAGCGCTCCAACACATTGTACTTGATAGGCTAAAGGAAGGGACATGGTTAAGCGGTTGACCAATCACAACAGAGCCGGACGGCTAACCAATCAGAGCAGACTGAGCTCTGGTGTCAGACAGAGGGTGAAAAGAGCGGCAGCTGCACAGGCAGTATGAGAAGAATAAAGACATATTTAGATATAAAGCATGTCAACTTTTCACAGTAGAGGAACAAAGTACGAATATTAACCTGATAATGAGCAGAATAGGGCCCCTTTGAGATAAATATGATACCATGTGGCTTTTAAATGAGTGCCTCGTGAGTAAAATGTTCCAGTACTCACTGTAACCAGGGAAGTCCATAAATCATCAAGTGAAAGAAGGGCCTCGACGTGTTGAGTTCCCATCATCCCTATAGCTCAATGTCAATGAAGGAATAGGTATAACGTATGTTATAATAGCTAATCGAGACTAATTTGGGCAAGGCAAGTTTATTTATATAGCACCTTTCAACACAAGGCAATTCAAAGTACTTTACAAAAAACGAAAGACATTAAAAAAAATGGCATTTAAAATCAGTCACTAAAAAGAAAAGATAATAAAATAAACATTAAAAGAAAAAATACATGGATAAAAGTTACAGTGCAGTCTAAGATGTGAATAGTTCAATTAAAAGAAGCTGCAAAAAGAAAAGTCTTTAGTCTGGATTTAAAAGTGTTGCAGCGGACCTGCAGTTTTCAGGGAGTTTGTTCCAGATATTTGGAGCATAATAACTGAACGCTGCTTTACCATGTTTAGTTCTGACTCTGGGGACAGAAAGCTGACCAGTCCCTGAAGACCTGAGAGATCTGGATGGTTCATAATTTAGCAGTAGGTCAGAAATGTATTTTGGGCCTAAACCATTCAAAGCTTTATAAACCAGCAGCAGTATTTTGAAATCTATTCTTTGACACACAGGAAGCCAGTGTAAAGACTTCAGAACAGGAGTGATGTGATCCACTTTCTTAGTGTTAGTGAGGACTCGAGCAGCAGCATTCTGAATTAGCTGCAGCTTTCTAATAGATTTTTTAGTGAGACCTGTGAAGACACCATTGCAGTAGTCCAGTCTACTGAAGATAAAGCATGGACAAGTTTTTCCAAATCCTGCTGTGACATTAGTCTTTTAATCCTAGATATATTCTTCAGGTGATAGTAGGCTGATTTAGTAACTGTTTTAATGTGACTGTTGAAACTCAGGTCAGAGTCCATGACTACACCTACATTTCTGGCTTTATCTGTTGGTTTGAACATTGCAGACTGAAGCTCAGCGCTAACTTGTATACGTTCTGCCTTGGCTCCAAAAACCATTACCTCAGTTTTATCTTTGTTTAATTGAAGAAAGTTCTGACACATCCAGTCATTGATTTGTTCAATGCACTTACTCAGTGTTTGAATTGGAGCATAGTCTCCTGGTGAAATTGTTACGTACATTTGTGTGTCATCCGCATAGCTATGGTAACTTATTTTGTTGTTTTTCATTATCTGAGCCAGTGGTAGCATGTAGATGTTAAAGAGAAGAGGCCCCAAGATGGAGCCTTGAGGTACCCCACATGTCATATTTGTCAACTCAGATGTGTATTTACCTATAGAAACAAAGTTGTTTCTGTCCTTTAAGTATTATTCAAACCAATTTAGAACTGTTTTCGAAAGTCCCACCCAGTTTTCTAGTCGGTCGAGTAATATGTTGTGGTCAACAGTGTCAAACGCAGCACTGAGATCTAATAATACTAACACTGAAGTTCTGCCACTGTCTGTGTTTAAGTGGATGTCATTGAAGACCTTTACAAGAGCAGTCTCAGTGCTGTGGTTTGGACGAAAGCCTGACTGGAACACATCGAAACAACTATTTAAATGCAGGAAATTACTCAACTGTTGAAAAACAACTTTTTCAATGATTTTACCTAGAAATGGCAGGTTTGATACGGGCCTGTTCATTACTGAAGCATCTAGATTATTCTTTTTTAAGAGCGGTTTAATGACTGCAGTTTTCAGGGCCTGTGGAAAAATACCTGAGTGAAGAGATTTGTTTACTATATGAAGTAGATCTGAGGCCATGCAACGAAAAACATCTTTGAAAAATCCTGTTGGAATAATATCAAGGCAGCAGGAGGAGGATTTCAGAAGTTGAATAATGTCCTCTAGGTTTTTATCATTAATCTGATGGAATTGTGTCATGGTGTTTGAATTGATATTAGGTGGACATAGGGACAACACATTTGCTGTACCTGATGCAGTGGCACTTACTGCTTGTCTGATATTCTGAATTTTGTCAGTGAAAAAGGAGGCAAAATCATTGCATGCCCTGATGGATAGAAATTCAGAGGCTACTGACACTGGGGGGTTAGTTAGTCTGTCAACGGTAGCAAACAAGGCACGTGCATTGTTTTAGGTAATGATGTCAGAGAAGAAAGACTGTCGTGCGTTTTTCAATTCCAAATTATAAAGGCCAAGTCTCTGTTTATAGATTTCAAAGTGAACCTGGAGATTTATTTTTCGCCACCTACGTTCAGCTTTTCGACACTCTTTTTTCTGCTCTCACAGTCATGGCCTTTCTCCATGGAGATATTTTCTTCCCAGTCACTTCCTTTACCTTAGTTGGAGCAATGGCATCTATAACATTTTTAATTTTTGAATTAAAATGATCTACTAGCTCATTTACTGAGATGTTAGCAGGGGCAAGTATGGAAGAAAGTAAACATTTCCCTAGTATTTTCAGTTAAATATCGCTTTGTGGTTACCTCTTTTTGAACATTTTTGTGAACAGAAATAGAGCTCTCAAAGAACACACAGGAATGATCAGAGAGTGCAACATCAGTCACCACAACCTTAGAGATATTCAGACCCTTTGAGATAATTAAGTCCAGAGGGTGCCCCTTACGGAGCGTCCACACTACACCTTCAAAAATAGCTTGGAGCTGGGCGTGTCTGGAGCTTGGGGATTTTATTCAAGCAATGCGACCAACAACCAATCACATGAATCTCCCGCCCCCGACATACAAAGCAAAAACCCCCGGGGATTTTATGCGAGCAATATATATATATAAACTCCCCAAACAGGCGAAAACCTACCAGTTTCCCCCACTGTCTCTGCCACCTCCCTCCATGCCTGGTTCCTCCGGTTTGTATCCCGGTAGGTGAAGAGGGTCTGGTCATACAAAACCGGGTGATTGCTACGGCGATAGTTAGTTTCTCCTCCAACTTTTTTTGAAATATAGAAATGAACGGCGGGATATCTCTCCCAGCTTAGACGCGGTTTGATTGGCTACGGCTTCAGCTGTCAGATTTTCAGAAACGGGATTTGATTGGCTGGCGCTGGCTACTCCGGCGTCAGAAGTTGAACATTGTTCAACTTCTGACGCCGGAGACGGATCGCTCTGCTACCCACAATTCAGTTCGGCGAAAAAGCGAGGCAACGTGACGTCACCCCATTGAAAGTGAATGGGCAGATTGGAGTTTTCGACGCTGTCGACGCTGTAGTGTAGACGGGCCGTTATTGTGTGTGGGCTCCGTCACATGCTGAGTCAGTCCATAGTTATCAAGAACACAAAACAGTTCTTTAGCCCCTCTGTCCTGGGTAGGGTTGGGTATCGTTTGAATTTCCACGATTCCGATTCTAGTTTTCGATTCCGATTCTTAACGGTTCTCAATTCCGATTCTTTGAGGGGCAGGGTAAAAAAAATGATACCTGCTTCTTCCACCAAAAAAACAACATTTATTTGAGAAACTTTTACACAGGTTAGTTTACAGTAATATTCACATGAATCAGTCTGTTTATTGTTCACTGCTATGTAACTGTAACCTGAGAACCACTGAAGCTACAACACAGCAACAGTCCAACTTTTAAAGGAAACCCCCCCCCCCCCCCCATTTAAAAACAGTTCTTGTTGAGGAAAACAAGCATATCTGCCTTCTCAGGCAGACACACAATAAGGGGCACACTCTGGACTTAATTATCTCAAAGGGTCTGAATATCTCTAAGGTTGTGGTGACTGATGTTGCACTCCCTGATCATTCCTGTGTGTTCTTTGAGAGCTCTATTTCTGTTCACACAAATGTTCAAAAAGAGGTAACCACAAAGCGATATTTAACTGAAAATACTAGGGAAATGTTTACTCAGAATTTTTCTTCCACACTTGCCCCTGCTAACATCTCAGTAAATGTCCTCAGGCAGAGCAAACAAATAAACCAAATAACAGTCAGAAGTAACACCCACGATAATGCTCTTTACCATGGTCTGGGTTTGTTACTAGGTACCCAGAGAATCAACATCCAATCTTGCAGACTATATGTCATCATTATTCAGACAACAACTTCATTATTTATGTAATTAAATTATAGGCGCTTTGTGATGCTTTGCATGTTTGTGTGAAACTGACACAGACTGTCTGTCAATGAGGTAGTGCAGTAACAGTGTATTTTTCGACTATTATTTATACGTTTTGTTAAGCAGGATAAACTCCACATACTAACAGTACTTTTAGGATTTTTTTAAGAGTAAATGTAATTGCCAGAAGTGAAAACCTATTGTTAGTCTTGTATACATAAACATGTGTCCCTTCTGTGTAAAGAGATTCTGAACGTTTCAGGAAAAAAAGATTATCTCACTTTTTGTCCTGATCCATTTATATAAAAACCTGTCTGAAAATGAGCTGATCAGATTTTGGACACTTTATGATGTCATAACGATTTTTTGGTTTATGTAGCCAATAACCAACCGGTGACGGTACCCATTTCAGATTACGCACATAGCGTGTGTTGAGGTTTAGGATGGCAGCTTCTTCTTACGCTGCACTCGGAGAGAAATATTGGAGACGGAGACGATGAACTGTTTAGCCCTTGAGCATGATTTATTCCTCTGCTTCACAGGTGATTCCTTCGCTCAGCCGAGCTAACTTAGAAGAGAATAAACATAGACAGTGTACACGTGCATCAGGTGAACACACCCTCATTTACATGACGCAAGACTGGTCAATACGTAGCACGTAATACTACAGTGCCTCACAGTGGTACAATAACAGTATTACATACAATAACTGAGGACATATGTAAACATTTCCCTTAACAACCTGGCTGCGTACCAGTTATGTGCACCCCTGTACTACAGCAAAAGTATTCTCCGTCGGGACTTCCTGCAACAACACCATGCCATTATCAAAGATGTTCTATTGAGAAGTCGATCACTATGTGACAAAAGTTTTCAAAACCGTGGCTACTGAAATCAATCTTACTAACTGCTGTCTGTGCAATTCTCGGCACGAGTTGGCTGACTTTATTTTGCTTACTTTAACATCATTTTTCATGGTGGGGCTAAGCCATTTCTTGGTATGGGTGTAGCCTACCCCAGCCATACCCTGGCGCTGCCACTGGTGGGATGTATGGGGCGGGCCATTCTGCACATGCGTTAAATGCGTAAAATATTTTAACGCAATTCATTCAAAAAATGAATTACCGCCGTTAACGCGATAATTTTGACAGCATTAATATATATATATAAACTCCTCAAACAGGCGAAAACCTACCAGTTTCACCCACTGTCTCTGCCACCTCCCTCCATGCCTGGTTCCTCCGGTTTGTATTCCGGTAAATAGTCTGGTCGTAAAGAACCGGGTGATTTGCTACCGTAATTTCTCGTTTGGAATATGAGGAAATGAACTGCGGTCTGCCTCTCCCAGAATACACGTGGTTTGATTGGCTAGCGCTTGTACTGTCAGATTTGCATAAACGGGATTTGATTGGCTGACGCTTCCAACTCAGCTTCAAAAGTTGAACATTGCTCAACTTTTGAATCCTGAAAATCCTGGAAATCTTCGCTTCTCTCCCCCACAATGCAGTTTGGCGAAAAGCGTGGCAAAGTGACGTCATCCACATTCAAAGTCAATGGGCAGAGAAGCGTTGGAAGATTTGTTTAAAGCTGCTGTGTGGACATACCGTAACTGTGCTACGCTGTTCTTTGGAAAACTACTTTAATTGGTAGTTGCTGAAGCCAATTATCACCTGACGTCATCATTTCAACAATGTGACTTTGTTTGGTTGTGCTGTTCACTATAACACCGGTTGCTGTCCTGTTGTACTTCATCACGTAGCTGTTCAAGGAGTGTTTGCTGCCATGGAACATGATTTAAGACATCAAGTAATTCAAGTACAGCAGAGGGAGAAATGAATAGTCAAATTACCTGCTTTAATGAAAGATAACACTCTCTGGTCCATATAAATTACATTTGTGGGTGATTGGACTCTTTACTTTACCCTGCCTTTACAGAAAAGTATACACATACATTTGGGATTTAACATTTCTTGTCCATTTCCTTAATCTTTGCTCTATTGCAGGGGTGTCACTGTCCAAACATTTTTCACTGAGGGCCACATACAGAAAAATATACGAAGGGCTGGGCCGCTCACAGGAGGTGAGGTATATTGCCTAATCAGTTCACTTATAAGTTAGCAAAATCAATCAAATGTAGGTAAATTAAGCTTGATACTTGAAAATGCTTTAACAAACACAACAGCTCTCCATAGGGTTTCATTTATGTTCTTGGCAGCTTATTCCTTCAAACAGAAGCTTCAGATTGTTTATAAAAAGAGGAAATATGAAGGGTAGATTTCAAGCTTGTTATGTAATTAAGGCGTGACACCCCAGGTGAATAGGGTAATTTGTTTAACTTAAAGGTATCAGCTAGACATTTCTCCAGTTAATTACTTACAATAAGGCAATTGTTTTTTGTATTACAAGTTTTCTGAAATAGCATGTTTAAATATGCAAATTATACATTATTTCATTAAATAGCACTTTGAGTTTTGTTTACGCAAATGAAAAGTGCGCTTATAAATAAAATATATTATTATTATTATTATTATTAAATATGCACATATTTTAACACATTTCAGGAATCAAAATCTGAACTTTGGATAAAGCCAGGTTCAAAATTCTTGTTTAATTTTGTAGTCATATTAGTATCTAAGGCTTTTACAGAAGGGATATTGGATATCTCTTTTTATCACTCCATAAATCAGAAAATACTGTCAACAGCCCTAAAATATCCATTTTCGCCATGTTTTTAGGTATACAATGTTGTATAATTCAGGCTATGAATGATATATGAACAAACCATTCTGTAAAAGCCTTCATAATATTGATAGGAATATAACTGGAAGGTTCGGTGTATGAACGTGCTACTGAAGTTGAAATTTCAAACTCAGAGTAGGAGAAAAAACTCATTTTGAGAAAACGACCTTTAAAGATTGCAGTGAGGCGCTAGCTAAACCCTTCTGTTCTTTGGATGACAGCTTGCGCATCGACGCACTCCATGAAGGTATTTCATGTTCGGGGTCATTTGTTTTTTGTATAACCTTGCTTCGTGCAAGTGACAATTGTTGTCGTCTTCTCTGTGAACTTTTTTTTCGCCGTTCTTTTGCCATTTTGAGATTTCAATTTCTAGCGGAAAGCTAACCAGGAAGTGTTTTAGCACACCACGTGACGCATCTGAACGAATCACGTTGTCAGAAATTGACACCAGCCAATGACATTTCGTTTCTTGGTTTAAGACCCCTTTGTGCTTTCACGATTGGTTGCTGATACAAAGGAAATGACCATATTTGGATCCGATGCGATTGTGCAGCAGAGACACAGCTTTCCAACGATATCTCTGATGACATGGTGCACACAGCGGTCGCGGTACTTTATGTTACGTTAGAATGCTAACTTTTGGTGAATTTAGGAGAAATCTACAGACGCAAATAGACAAACTATAGTAAAATAAACACTTAAATGTGTATTTTGTACGTTTTCCTTCCAAAAGCCTGAAAGAAAACATGTTATAGAATCAAAATAGCACAAAATCTCAAAATTGACCAGTACTTGAAAAACGATGTGTTTGCCTGCCGTGTCTCGTCTTAAGTTATTGGCCTTTTTTGTATTAAACAATGGTTTTTTGAAAATGTTTCCAACTTTAATTGACTACATTTATTTGAAAAATGGGCTTATTAATACATGAATACTGTGTAAGATATTTTTACATATATATTTCAGAAGTACAATAAATGACAAGCACAAGTTTCATTTGTGGATCATATTTCATTATACTTTTTTAATTAGCTGAGGGCTGTTTCAAAATGGGCCATGCCATCACTATTTTTGGTTACTGGAGAGATGGAAACATCAATCACAAAAATACTTTTGATGTAAAGTACTTTTATATAACCATCCATTTAAAAGAAAACTAAACATATTAAAGTAATGAAAAAAACATAGTTTTGCTTTGTTCTACTTCATGAAGGGTATCTTTAAAATAACTAGAAAATGCATTTCCTACTGAAAATGCGTGCGAATGCAGTAAACAGTTGCTGAATTTAGCTGAAAATGCAGAAAAAGCGGAATATTTTATTAGTTGTATGGTTTCTGTAGCTGCTTTTAGCTACAAAAAACAAGTAAGTGTGTGGCTACACTTAGCAGAGAAATGCAGAAAAGTGAAATGATTTGAATCAAAATTGTTACAGCTCAAATGCATTGCAATGACTTAGTTGAAAACTTTAAAGTGAAATGTTAAACTGGAAGAGGAGGAAAAATAGTGAAGAAGCTTAATATTTAAAGTAAAGGTATAAACAACTAAATGTATAGCCTTGATGTCCTGAAATAGCTGAATAATGTAATAGTTGAATAGTTTCTGTAGCTGAAAGTAGGCTGAAGGAGTTACATATCAGATGTAAGTAGTAGTGAATGAATGTCGATTAAGAAGTGAAAAGAAAGTAAAAGGCTTGGGAAAGCAGCAGAATATTTTTGAACTAAAACCATACGTCACCAATAATGTATAAATGTGGAACTTGTTGAAGTCAGTATGAAGTCTCCATCAGACAGAAAATAATAGGCTGAGACAGTCTGTTAAACTCCAGTCTGTGCGTTTGTGTTTGAGGTGACAACGTTATCAAACACCTGTGTGTGTGAGCCCAGAGATCAAAGGTTACCATGGTGATGTGCAGTGATCAGTGAAAGGAGAGCCTTTCCATTGATCTGAGTGAGGGATAAACCTCTTACATTTCTAACTATAGTTTAAAAACGGTAGCTGCTATCGGTAAAATGTCAATGCGTGCAGCATGTCAGGACCCTGAGGAGCGTCTCAGTCTGCTTTTTGTGTACTTTCGGGTCAATGATGTGGCCTTTTTGGCAGATTTACTAAAGGTGTGCAGCTGCTGCTCTGAGGAAAGATCAGGTTGAATTGACAATGGGCCTTAATGGAGACATGTTTTTGTCACTTCATGCCCTCAAGAGGCATTTGGTTTATTTTTCAAAGTATGCCAGGTTTTCCTACGTTTTTCATGAAAAATGATGTCCAAGGAGTGTAGGGTTTGGGAATTATGGCAGGTTTAAAAAAGAAAATTTAAGGCGAATTTCAAGCTCTGCTCCACTCTAGCTGTGACATCACGCACTCTAAGCCTTAACGAGCTGCGCAATACACACTAATGTTAAACTCTGAAGAAGGCTTCTTTACCAAGCTCCAAACTAAGTTAAATATCTCAAAAAGTGTAAAAAATATTAAAAATCTGAAGAATACGTTTTATAGCTGAATGTCTTGTGACCGTTTTAAAGTTGGAATGAAGTCTCTAGCTGAAAGTATGTGGAAGGAGTAGCATTTGGCGCACGGTGTAGGTAAAAGAGGATTTCAAGGTTCCTCCCATTGAGAGACATGTTAAAAAAAGAGTTTAAAAAGCTGAATATTTAAAAAAGTATAACATATTTTGAAAAAGTTGAAAGTGTCCCATCATGTGCTGAAAATGCTGAATATTTTGATATTTGAATGGTTTCTGTAGCTGAAAGTAGGCTGAAGTTATTCGACGGCAAATTATTAGGTGAAATAATAATAATAACAAGAAGATGATTAAAGAAAAGAAGAACAATAGTGTAAACAGCATTCGCACTAAAAACTAACTAAAGCCTTTTGGGGGGTTTGTTCCTCTACTGAAATTAATGAAATAGGACGAAGACAGTTAAGAGATGTCGGAGAAAGAGAGAAGACATAATAGAAGGGATTGGGCCTGTTCCCCCCTGATCCCCACTGACCAGTGAGTTCTGACCCACACCCTGTCATTCACAGCCCACCTCTTAATACGCTATAAGGCGTACAGCAAGTCAGAGGTCATTCCCAGAGGGCAAAGGTTCAGCAAGGAGTCCAAAAGCTGGGGTACATGCAGATAGACAATGAGCAACAAGTAACACAAGACAGGGGAGGATGGAGACTGGCATGGCCTGGATTTAATACTGTTAAAGCAGGTAAGAATCAGGAACAAATTAGAGAAGCATTGAGGGAAGAATAGAAGAGTAGGGGAGACTGAGACTGAGAGTGGGAGGACAGGAATGGAGCTAAAATAGCCCGATATTTCTAACCTGCAATTACAGCTGCCAAAACGAGAATGATGAGCAATCTAAACAGAGTCTGGGGCCTTTAATAAAGACTCCACAAGTTTAATATTTTATTGTGTCATGTGACACAAATTAAGATAAGCTCTTTGATTCTGTGATGGCCTGTCAATGCAGCCTTTAATATAGAGTGGTGCAGAGATGACGTATTTCTCTAGGCTAACCTCGAAGTTGGCATCCAAAGGGCTCCCTCTACAAAAAGCAATGGGAATTTTTTGGAATATTGCAGAAAATAAGCTCTGTGCTAAATACAAATGTATGATATTCACATACAGTGGGGCAAAAAAGTATATAGTCAGCCACCAATTGTGCAAGTTCTCCCACTTAAAAAGGAGAGGCCTGTAATTTTCATCCTAGGTACACTTCAACTATGAGAGACAGAATGGGGGGAAAGAATCCAGGAAATCACATTGTAGGATTTTTAATGAATTAATTGGTAAATTCCTTGGTAAAATAAGTATTTGGTCACCTACAAACAAACAAGATTTCTGGCTCTCACAGATCTGTAACTTCTTCTTTAAGAGCCTCCTCTGTCCTCCACTCGTTAACTGTATTAATGGCACTTGTTTGAACTCGTTATCAGTATAAAAGACACCTGTCCACAACAGGCTTGGAATTTCGTCATTTTAGGGGCAAGGCCATTTGGCCTTCCCGTTCACATTTTTTTTAAGGGCACAAAGACCACATGACAGGGCACAAAGGCTGTTTGGTTAAATTACGCTGGTCAATCAACATGACTGAAAAGTGTAGCACTAACGTCAACACCAGTCGTTTTACAAACGGCTGAATAGCAATAGTGTTTCTTAAATGTATATGTTAAGTTCAGCCATAAACCACCTAAGTCAGTCAGGGGTAGACAGTAAGGGTAAAATTGTATTGTCACTGGCCCCACCATTGTAACCACTGGCCCGGAGCATTCGTTCACCAAAAAAAATCGACTAATAATGAAGAAAATTAACACATTTGTTGCAATAATTTATGCACTAACTACATTACTACTTGTACTACAACATTTTAATCATCAGTTCTTCCTCATTTTCCTCAATTGTTCATATTTGGTTTATTAAAATAATGATATTGTGGTCATTGTTAAAAAAAAATGTCTGCTATTATTACGAGTATTATTATTTGTATAATGCACTTTCTGCCTTCCTGTCATTAGGAGTTAGACATGTAATGGCTATGTAATTGATTTGATTAGAACCTTCATTATCCTAAACTGCTGGGACATTTCGCCAATACCTTTATATTGTCTACTCTTCACTTACTTGTCAGCATAGGTCGGCATTGATGTACAGAGCCGACAGAAGACCTTGTTTATACTGGCATCATATTGAGAGGTGCAGCCAGTGACGCGTCCTAAAACCAGGAAGTAAGCTGCTGGTTCCCTCCACAAAAAGCAATGGAATTTCTCCACAGGGTTTTGGAAAATAGCTGGAAATAAGGTCTGTGGAAAACAAACCTGTTTGATAAATGCACGTTTTGTTCAGCCGGATAATCTCCACATGTCTACCCTACTTTTATAATTTTCGAATCATAAATCTAATCGATAGATTATAAAAGGGTTTTAGGACGCGGCACTGCAGCCAACTCCCTGTCACTCCTTTAACTCCCGTGACTTTCTTTTATTAGAAGATTGTTTTTTGCCCGGCGCTTGGCCGGTTACCGCTCGTATTAAAAACATTTTGGCGAATGGTTAGGTGGCGCGATAGTCTGTAGTGAAGAAGGAGCGCCCTCCCGCTCATGGGAGCCTGCTCGCGCTCTGCTCCAGCAAACAGCTGTTTGCTTTCCCCCCCAACAACGACAACCGACTCACGAAACGCTATGTTGTAGCGTTGATAAACGAAACAATTTAACTAAATTGCTAGTCAAAATACCAATACCACAGGACATTTTTTTTTACTTTTGACAGGGGCACAAAAGCCACTTTGGCCGTGAATTGCATTTTTTTTAACAGGGCATCACGGCCAAAGCCGTCGTGGCCGTCGTGAAATTCCCACCCTGGTCCACAACCTCAAACAGTCACACTCCAAACTCCATGGCCAAGACCAAAGAGCTGTCAAAGGACACCAGAAACACAATTGTAGACCTGCACCAGGCTGGGAAGACTGAATCTGCAATAGGTAAGCAGCTTGGTGTGAAGAAATCAACTGTGGGAGCAATTATTATAAAATGGAAGACCACTGATAATCTCCCTCGATCTGGGGCTCCACGCAAGATCTCACCCCGTCAGGTCAAAATGATCACAAGAACGGTGAGCAAAAATCCCAGAACCACATGGGGGGACCTAGTCAATGACCTGCAGAGAGCTGGGACCAAAGTAACAAAGGCTACCATCAGTAACACACTACGCCACCAGGGACTCAAATCCTGCAGTGCCAGACGTGTCCCCCTGCTTAAGCCAGTACATGTCCAGGCCTGTCTGAAGTTTGCTAGAGAGCATTTAGATGATCCAGAAGAGGATTGGGAGAATGTCATATGGTCAGATGAAACCAAAATAGAACTTTTTGGTAAAAACTCAACTAGACGTGTTTGGAGGAGAAAGAATGCTGAGTTGCATCCAAAGAACACCATACCTACTGTGAAACATGGGGGTGGAAACATCATGCTTTGGGGCTGTTTTTCTGCAAAGGGACCAGGACGACTGATCCGTGTAAAGGAAAGAATGAATGGGGCCATGTACCGTGACATTTTGAGTGACAACCTCCTTCTATCAGCAAGGGCATTGAAGATGAAACGTGGCTGGGTCTTTCAGCATGACAATGATCCCAAACACACCGCTCGGGCAACGAAGGAGTGGCTTCGTAAGAAGCATTTCAAGGTACTGGAGTGGCCTAGCCAGTCTCCAGATCTCAACCCCATAGAAAATCTTTGGAGGGAGTTGAAAGTCTGTGTTGCCCAGCAACAGCCCCAAAACATCACTGCTCTAGAGGAGATCTGCATGGAGGAATGGGACAAAAATACCAGCAACAGTGTGTGAAAACCTTGTGAAGACTTACAGAAAACGTTTGACCTCTGTCATTGCCAACAAAGGGTATATAACAAAGTATTGAGATTAACTTTTGTTATTGACCAAATACTTATTTTCCACCATAATTTGCAAATAAATTCTTTAAAAATCAGACAATGTGATTTTCTGGATTCTTTTTTCTCATTTTGTCTCATAGTTGAGGTATACCTAGGATGAAAATGACAGGCCTCTCATCTTTTTAAGTGGGAGAACTTGCACAATTGGTGGCTGACTAAATACTTTTTTGCCCCACTGTATTTGTTTTCGGCAGGATAATCTCAGTATATTAACAGCAATTTTTGATTTTTAAAGCATAAATGCAATCGGCAAAGTAAAAAGCTAATGTTCCCATCGCTAAGCTAGATGTTCTGCGTGATTACATTAAGGCCTCGTCCACACAGAGACGAAACGGATTTCGAATTGAAGTAGATTTAAAAAAAAGTCTTCCGTCCATACGGAATCGGCTCAAGAAATGTATCCGTCCACACGAAACTGCTGGAGACGCTGTCGTACATATGCCGGGCCTGTAATGGCGCGTTTCCACTGCAGGCCTCACTCGGCCTCGCTCGGTTTGGTTAGGCCTTATTAGGCCCGGCTCACTTTAATGCTGCGCTTCCATTACAGTTTAGAAACTGGGGCAGTTACTATAGTAACGCAGTGTAGACGGAGCCGTGACGTCATCTTCAATGAGAGCCCCAGAAAAACAACACAGCCGTTAGCTCTTAGCACTCAGAGCTCACAGCTCCTCATATCTGCTCAGAAACTAGACAAAAGTTAAACAAGTACAAACCACAGACTGCCTGTGTCATGGCGAATACAGTCGCTGGTTTATTTATGTCTGTATAGGCCGTTGTGAGTGTGGACGGTCGGAGCATATATAACGTTAGCTTAGCCAAGCTACATTTAGAAAACACGCATTTTAAAAGGGTTTTTCGCCTGCCGTCTGTCTGCAGACTTGTCAAAGCATTAATTCATGGTTTTTACTAACCGGTATCAGTATGTTGTTGCTTCGGCATCATTTTGAAACGTGTATTACAATTAAATCACGGTCAAATATGTTCATCTTGTTGTAGTTGTAGCCCCCTTGCCAGCGATTCTCTCTCTAGTTTAGCATACTCAGCCCGACTCAGCCTGGTTGTTCCTGGCCCTAGAACCACGATTTAGTCGGGCCAGAAAAAAGGTGAAAAAGTAGCCCCAGGCCAAAACTAGGCCAAGTGGAAACGCAACCAAAAACGGGCCCCGCACGGCTCGGCACGCTTAAAGCGAGCTACCCGCTGCAGTGGAAACGCGCCATAAGTGGCGCTGTACTTCCCCACAAAATACACCAAAAGCAGCGAATAAGACCCTCAGAGCATGGTTGCCTGGTTGCCCTTCTGGTTATTCTCCGCGGTGGATTTAGCAACATGTAGTTCATGTAGTTCTCCATGTCCACTTGTTGCTGATGGTTGTGGTAGAGGAGCTGTAGATTTTGCACTAACATCTGTATCATGGTCACTAGCGTCTGGAGCACGAATTCAACCTGTGATCCACCATTGTTGTTGTTGTTGGCGAAACGCATCAGCAATGATGCGGGGGTGAGCAGGAGAGGTGGGGCTATGGCGACGGCGTCATCGATTCAGGAAATGATCGTATAGGGCGTACACACGGAGCCGCAAGTGTTTAGTCTCCAGACTTACGACTTACTTCGTGTGGACAAACCGTCTATACCAGCGGTTCCCAACCTTTTTCAGTCAGGCCCCCCTTGTGTAATTGGAAATATTTTCGAGCACCCCCTAATCTGGTTCCCACCGAGATTGGTAGAATTAATTGTATATAGTTGTACAAACATTACATTTTCTCTGCTAATAATAACAAGATAAAAATGTCCAACTATAATTTTATATTTTGTTATGGATTGAACATGAACAAAAGTGCTTGTATTGGAAGATGATCCTGTTCCAATGTGAATAATGAGGCCTAATTGAAAAAAATTTACAAATACTGCTTATCGATCCGGTTCTTTAACAGTATTTTTATAGGTTATTTTTGTGCTTTTTTAGGGGGAAAACTAAACAAAGTAGAAACAGAATTCACATTGATTCATTTTATGTATAGTGTGGATTATGGGCTGCTAGTAGGGATGCACGATAATGGGTTTTTGAAACCGATACCGATAACTTCCTGCTTCTCAAGACCGATACCGATAACCGATAATAAAAAAAGATTTACGCCACTAATTATTTTAACGCGATTAACGCATGTGTATTTTTTTTCCTTGGCCGCCCCGTAGTTTCAGATCGCATCGAGTTTTAAATACCATCTACAAGCTGATGCTGACAGCCCCTCTCCTGCCGCCCGCTTGTGGCAGACCACACTTCCACGCTCACCGGCAGGCACCGACTGGCCATCTGGAGGACCGGGAGGGTATGTGTATGTGTGGCCCGAGCGAGCGAGAGAGAGACCTTACGTGCATTGTTGTTGTTAGCATCTGGTGCTAGCTAGCTGCGCTAACGGATATAAGGAGCTGTTTAAATGAAAACAGAGGAGCGACATTTCGCCACAACTGCGCCGAGCACTTGACTTTATGCAGGAAGCCAGACAGCGGGACATTGTACGAACAGTCAGCACGGATAGTGCAACATGATTGCAGCGTCCAGGCAGCTCCGGTTCGAGCATATGCCTTGAGTTGCGCGCGCACACACACACACACACACACACACACACACACACACACACACACACACACACACACACACACACACACACACACACACACACACACACACACACACACACACACACACACACACACACACACACACACACACACACACACACACACACACACACACACACACACACACACACACTGTATTGTATTATTGTCTTCGTACGCTTTTAACACACCATCGTAGCGATGGCGATGTTTCAGGTGACTGATCAGGTTCGAAGTATTAGGGAGCACTGGATTTGTGAAGAACTCCCCTCTTCCTAAACCACTAATACCACAGTACTGGCAAAACGGGAGGAGCCGAGTGAAAAACAAGCGCCCCTCATCCCAATCCACCCACACCGCAGTATTTTTTTCTTTTTTTTTTACCCAAAAAATATATTGTATATTATCGGGGCTATTAATACTGGTATCGGGTTTATCGGGATGACGTCATAATTCCTAATATCGGACCGATAATTATCGTGCATCCCTAGCTGCTAGCACACATAACATAGGCCTACCTGTAGTGGTGGTACTGTACTTATATTGAGGTACTTAAGTCAGGGTTCATACACTTTTTCACCAATGATTTTCAATGACTTTTCCATGCCTTCTCAATGACCTTTACCTCATTTTCCATGTCCAAAAAAAATTACCACTGAAAATGGTTTATTTGAACATGGAACAAGAAAATAAGGTCTGCATATAGGGGTGCAACAACTAATCGACTTAATCGATTAAAATCGATTACCAAATTAGTTGCCAACTAATTCAGTCGTCGATTCGTTGGTGACGTCATCACGTGTGTTTTACACCCCGTTAAACTCTAACTTTATTGGTCTTTGTATCGGTACTGGAGACATTTAAAAAATATATGTCATGTATTATTGCTACAAAGACATTATGTCGCAGTCTTAGTGTCGCCAACTCGTTTCTAATATGCAAAAAGACAAACAAATGCGTCTATGATGTATTTTCGATCTTTCTCTCCCCCGCCTGCTTGCGAGGGGGCGGGGCAGTTTACACACGGGCAGCTGCAACATGCAGCAACACACACACGTGGGAGATGGCGGAGAGAACGCGCTCCGAGGTGGTTAAACTTTACCCGTCTCGATGTGGAGAATGCTCATTGCCAAAAGTGGAATAAGAGTTTAGCATGTAAGGGCGGTAACACGAGCTATTTGTCTAAACATTTAACAAAAGTGCTCCACATCCAGACGGAGGAATGCACCGGGTTCGACTGTCTTTCTAGTAGCTCTGTAGCCCCGTCCACGAGTAAAGTGTCCACGTCAGGTGTTATGTATGCTAGCAGCAACACACGGAGCTAACTACATTATACAAACATAATGATTAGAGGTAACAGAGTTATTTGCGGACTTTTGGTGACAGAGCCTTCAGTGTGGCATCCCCCACCCTCTGGAACTCTCTCCCCCCCGAAATCCGCAGCGCCCCAACCCTGGACATTTTCAAAAAAGCCCTCAAAACGCACCTTTTTACCAAGGCTTTCCCCACTGTATAGTTAGTTTAATAGGTTTATTTGTCCGCTACTTCCCCCCCCATTATTTTAATTGTGTAGCAGTCAGTTTATAATTCTGGCAGCACTGTTGAGCATTTTGAAAATGTATTGTCATGCCTCTGTGCAAGGCTTAGTCTTTCTATCTTTATAGCCACTGGTGTAAAGTAACTAAGTTCATAAACTCAAGTACTATACGTGGGTACAATTTTGAGATACTTGTACTTTATTTAAGTATTTCAATGTTTTGCTACTTTGTACTTCTACTCCTCTACAGTTCAGAGGTACATGGTGTACTTCTACTCCTCTACAGTTCAGAGGTACATGGTGTACTTCTACTCCTCTACAGTTCAGAGGTAAATGGTGTACTTCTACTCCTCGACAGTTCACAGGTACATGGTGTACTTCTACTCCTCTACAGTTCAGAGGTACATGGTGTACTTCTACTCCACTACAGTTCAGAGGTACATAATAATAATAATGAGTTCCATTTATAAAGCACTTCATATTTGAATGCAAATCCCGAAGTGCTACAAGTAGTGAGCATGAACAGTATAAATAAACATTACACAACACGGTAGAATTAATTAAAAAGCAATAACATTTTTTAAAAAAAATAAAATAAAAAAATAAAAATAAAAGGGTGATAAAAATGTCTAGGCAAAGGCTCTTTTGAAGAGATGGGTTTTGAGGCCTTTTTTAAAAGCCTCCACGGTCTGTGGTGCTCTCATTTGGTCGGGGAGAGCGTTCCACAGGCTGGGAGCAGCCGAGCAGAAGGCCCGGTCTCCCATAGTACGGAGCTTAGTCCTGGGGGGTTTGAGGAAATTGGAGTTGCTGGAACGGGTGGTCCGCAAGGAGGTAAGGGGGGTGAGGAGTTCCTTGAGGTAGGGAGGGGCAGTTCCATGGACACACTGGTGGGTGAGGACGGAGACCTTGAATTCGATCCTCAGTTCCACGGGTAGCCAGTGTAGTGCTTTAAGGATGGGGGTGATGTGATCATATTTGCGCACCCTCATCAGGATCCTAGCAGCGCTGTTCTGGATGTACTGGAGCTTCTGGATGCTTTTGTTAGGGATCCCGATGAGGAGTGCATTGCAGTAATCCAGCCTGGAGGAGACAAAGGCGTGGACCAGCTTTTCGGCATCAGACAGAGTGAGTGTGGGGCGGAGTTTGGCGATGTTCCTGAGGTGGTAAAAGGAGTTCTTGCACAGCTGTTTAATGTGGGCCTCAAAGTACATGGTGTACTTTTCCTCCACCTCCATGTATTCAATACCTTTAGTTACTCTACAGATGTGGAGGAATGATGTGAAATCTAATCAAGTGTTAAATCAGACTTTAGTTCCACCTGGAGTAAATTCACAAGCTACCCTGCAGTCTACAAAGTCATTCAAACTAGCTGTACCTTTACCAGCTTTGAGAACACTTTAATGATCAATCATTATAAAACATATCATATATATTATTCTGAAATGGACCAATCTGCACAACGACTACTTTTACTGTCGCTACTTTCACTATATTTTGAGGATAATACTTTTGTACTTTTACTTGAGTAACATTTTGAATGCAGGACTTTTACTGTAACAGAGTATTCCTTCACTCTGGTACTTCTACTTTTACTCAAGTACAAGATCTGAGTACTTCTACTTCTATTTTTACTACAAGATCAGAGTACTTCTACTTTTACTCAAGTACAAGACCTGAGTACTTCTACTTTTACTCAAGTACAATATCTGAGTACTTCTACTAAAGTACAAGATCTGAGTACTTCTACTCGAGTACAAGATCTGAGTACTTCTAATTTTACTTATCTGAGTACTTCTACTTTAACTCAAATACAATATCTGAGTACTTCTACTTTTACTCAAGTACAAGACCTGAGTACTTCTACTTTTACTCAAGTAAAAGACCTGAGTACTTCTACTTTTACTCAAGTACAAGATCTGAGTACTTCTACTTTTACTCTAGCACAATATCTATACTTATACCACCTCCGTTTATAGCCTATGAAAAAAAATATTAGAAAACGAAGGCTAAAGCTAACGGAGGCAGATAGTGACAATGTATGCTAGCTAGCTAGCTCAACGATTCCTTAAATGATATTGTGACGTTTCAGTTCACATCACGCTCTGCCGCTCTGCTCTGAACACCTGAACGGCCCGTTCTAACAGCTGTTCACCAGCGGTGCAGTCTGTGCCACAGTGACTCCGGACCACACAGTTACTGTTAACGAACGCACCTTAGCTAATGTAGCTGACCCTCATCCCAGAGCAGCAGAGTTCAGCCGACAGGCAGGAAGACTCGAGCACACAGCTCGCGCCTCATATATTAAAAAATAACACCATGCGCGTCATGATGGCACATAACAGCTCGCGACCGCAGATTATTTCGGCGATTAGATAAAATGTAAATTATATTTGACGCAACTTTAGTTACATTTCCATGACTTTTCCAAAACTTTGGGAAAAACATTGTTTTCCATAACTTTTCCAGGGCCTGGAATTTGCATTTTGAATTTCCATGACTTTTCCAGGTTTTCAATGATCGTACGAACCCCGTTAAGTATTTCCACTTTTGCTTCTTTGTACTTATACAACCATTTGATGTTAGTGTATACCACTTGAATACATTTTGAAAGGCAATATTGTATTTTATACTCTTACAATTATTGAAAAATGTAGTTGTTACTAGTTACTTTTCAAACTGTTAGACAATACTAAATATGAATAGAATAATAAATAAACAATGACATGCAGTCATATGTTAACACTCCTAGCAGCAGTATATAATCATTAATGAATGAATAAACATAATCCAGTCATTTCATTTATATTCTGAATTTGGGCAGTAAACATAACAAGTTCATTTTTAGTATATTTTGATGCCCATACATTTGTTCTCTACTAAGATTTTAAATGCAGGATTTTGACAATTTTCTATTGCTAATTTTACAAATATCAGAGTACTACTTCCACCACTGGCATTTGCCCACCAGAGATTGTTAGACTAAAATGTTGATACATTTATTTTTATTTTATTAACAAACTCTGAAATGTCCACCTTATTTTCTTTTATTCTCATCTTCTTTTATAATTTTAGATTTTATCTTCACTTTAAATTTCCAAATAAATATTCTCAAATCGTTTAGTTTTTTAAGGTTTTAATTTTTAATTTAATTTCTTCTGTTATAAAGAAGAAAGTGCAGCTAAAAAAAACGACATTTTGCCTCATATAGCAAGAAAAGAACGACCCAAATTTAAAACGTTATGCAAATCATCACAATCTCCTTAACAAACTATGCCCCAGATTTCACCAAAAGTAAACATGATTAAGAAAAGTCTATTAATTATGAAGATCGCACGTTGCCTGCTTGATTTCGCGAGCTCTACTTCAGAATGCATGAACACACAACAGTGGACCAGATGTTACCCTTTCTCCCTCACACATACATACAAACAAACAAGCAGGACACACAAACATTGCTTCTCCTTTCACCTCAATTACAGTATAAAGCAACACACACACACACACACACACACACACACACACACACACACACACACACACACACACACACACACACACACACACACACACACACACACACACACACACACACACACACACACACACACACACACACACACACACACACACACACACACACACACACACACACACACACACACACACACACACACACACACACACACACACACACACACAAGGATAGCCACAGGGGCTACACAGGGTGTGCAGAAGAATATAAAGAGTAAGAGAGGGTAGTGCTGGGAAACTTAGAGAAAAGTAAGCATGCAGGATCTAGCCTAGAGGAAACTAGGAGCTTGGCCAACATTTTTCTTTCTTGTCCTCTTAAAACATTTCTCTTCTTACCCTCACATCTCCTCTCCTACCTGCGGTCTCTAATCCCATCATCTAACAATGCCCAAAATCACAAATAATTAATTCTCCTCCTAATTTTATCTAATTAAGGCCCATTTGCAAACAAGCACAGAATCCCTAAACAGCTGCCTTGGTTTAATTTGAAAAGGGGAGAAGAGGACATGCTGTTATTCTCTTGCTTTTGCTGAAGTTACTGTCCCCCAATAGAGTGCCACAGTGGCGGGTCCTAAAACCCGGAAGTAAGTTAGCATTTGACCACTTCCGGTTCCTTCGACAAAAAAGCAATGCAATTTCTCCATTGGATTTTGGAAAATAGCTGGAAATAAGGTCTGTGTTTGACACATTGAAGAGACGGATCACGTTTTGTTCTACGACATTAAATACATCAGCAGTGACCTCACTGGTGATTTTTTGAAGAGTTTACGTGTCTGAAAAACGATGGTTGTTAACATGTGGCTGAATAGGAATAAAGAAGATGTCGAGGCTGTTTTACGTCATTACACCGAACACGTAAACACTCCCGCTAAGTTTGTTTCCCCCCGTGTCCTGCTTGAAAGCCAGTACCTGCGCTCTTGCAAACTGATAAAACAAACGCTTCAACTTGTACAATTTTTAATCTGTAGTTTTGAATATGGATCTTAAAGAGCCTGTGACACCATCCCAACAACTGTTGTGCAATGAAATATTGGGCTACTAGTAATCTCGAACCGTCAGTTTAAAAAAGAAAAAGCGATACCGTTCCGTTAAATATCAATAATTTCGAACATCGCGGGGAAATTCCTTCGACTCATTTTGAAGTTTTGGGGGAAGCCGGAAGTGACGTCAATGCGGGAACGCTTCGAGAGCCAAACACGGACAAAGTGTGTTGTCATGCGTAGAAATGGTGAATTACTGAGTTTAGGCACGTTAATAACGTTTTAATGAAGGTGACTACAGTATATTCATATTTGTCAGTGCTTTCATGTCAATTCGGCGAACATAAACATAAATGATCGTGGTGAAGATGATGATTACATTAGGATTAAAAATCGGGAGTGAGAGCTGCTGAATTTCCTCCCGTCGGATGTGATATAAAAACAAATCGATTATTTTTGTGGTTATAAACTCAAGTGGATGAAACTACATTTATTAGTGCTTTCATGTCAATTCGGCGAACATATGATACATTAAATGATTGTGAGGATGATGATTAAAAATCGTTTGTTTGAGCCGGTCTGCATTTACTGATGAGAAAACAAACCGATGCTTTTTGTAGTTGTAGTACACCAACGTGGATAAAACGTGTGGTTTTTTACCACAATGTTGGGAAAATTAATGGATAAAATGCACGGATTATTATTATTATTCCCACTCCGATCGGGACACTAGGTCCACCGTTTCCCCGCAGCGAGGCTCCCCCCGTTGACAGTTTACGTGGGCTGGGTGCAGTGGCGGACTGGCCATCGGGACGAATCCCGATGGGCCGGTACCGAAGTGGGCCGGTCGGATAAGTAACTAGCACATCCCCCATAGGCGGCGCGTGAGGCTCAGGTTTGAGAAGGCTAAATAACTTATTTTACCTGACGCTGCCCGCCTCCGGTGTCTATAGAAAAGAGATCCACTCAGTGTGCGGAGTTTAAATCTCTCAAGTCATATTACAGGATAAAGGAAATCCAGTTTAAACTGCCGTATGCAGAGAAGACGCCGACGTGTCGCACTTATCATTCATATTACATCATCAATCAGATCATCGATCAGATAATATCATAATATATCATATATTTCCTTATCTGAGTCAGCTTCTCCAGCCTCATCTGGCCGTGCAACACTCACAGTGTCACAGACTGGATGCAGAAGTATTATTTAACACATTATGTTGACGAAACACTCGAGACAAATGTAATTAAAGTCAGATGCACTCGTGTCTTAGACGTGAACGCGCTCTCAGCTGGAGAGAGAAACCCTGGCTTGATTTACCGAGCTGATAACCAGCGTCGTAGGACCGCTTAGCGAGATCTCGTTTGTTAGTTTGTTGTTAGTTAGTTTGTTTGTTACTCAAACATATCCAGGGTCTGTTGAACTGGCTTCGTAGTACAGGGCACAGGTGGCTAGCAGCGCTAATGTCAAAGACACAGACATTATACATTATATTTGTATTTTACATCCCCCGCTCCCCCCGTTGACAATTTACTAGCGGTACCGAAGTGGGCCGGTCGAGAGTCCCGGGATGATTTTTAGTCCCATTCCACCACTGGCTACATGACCATATGATCGCCCATATTGACGCACCTAATTCCTAAACTTCTAACAGATACAACATAAACCGATCCTTCAGCCTCACATGAGCTCTCAGACACGTTCAACATTAACCTGTCATCGCTGTCTGGGCTTGCTTCTGTGTGCGCCGTCGTGCGTTTACATCTGACTGTATATATATAAAGGTTTACATGCAGATGCTGGGATCCTGGACGGTGCAGCTGGAGCGCTGTGCCCGCAATGACGTCACCCATCATTTGGCGGGACTTGAAGAATCCGCGAGAAGATCCAGGAAATTGTCAACATTGAAGGGCAGATTAATGGTTATCAAAGTACAAATATCCAAAATCAGTTCAGTAACGGTTTTCAAGGGGACAATATGTACTCAAATTGATGGGTTTGGATGATGGGGGAAAACCGTGTCACAGGCTCTTTAAGTCGGCGTGACGTTGAAGCAGCGACCCTGCTGTAGTTCGTTTATAGCATAACGTTAGCATTTTGCTTCTGGCGACTAGATTTATGATTCGAAAATTGTAAAAGTAGGGTAGACGCATGTGGAAATTATCCGGCTGAACAAAACGTGATCCGTCTCTTAAATGCGTGTCAACCACAGACCCTATTTTGAGCTATTTTCCCAAATCCTATAGAGAAGTTGCATTGCATTTTAGTCGAAGGAACCGGAAGGAGTTTACTTCCGGGTTTCAGGACACGTCACTGTGGCACTCCATTGTAATTAATTGATGGAGGAAAAAGTTCTTATAGTCAGAAATGTGCCAACTGCTGAATGTGCTATGTGTTTTAAAAAGTGATTATCTGAGTCTGCCAATCATCATCCTGACGAACATTAGCCACCTTAAGCTTAGCAGTGAGAAGATTATCCTTCTTTAAGTATCATAAACGTTTGATGCTGCAGAGTTAATTTTATGAAATATTTCAAAATTGCAATGGAAAAAGCCCAACATTTAAAATACACCCAAAATACCCAAAATCATTCGAAAATAAATATGAAAATGGACTAAATGTTTACAGATGCAAATACATTTATATCTCAAAATCTTTGAGTTAAATATTTCCCTCTGAAATGTAGTGTAGTAAAAGTATAAAGTGCAACAACCTCAACATTTCCTTAACCTGTTAAACCCCGAGCCTGTTTTCCAGGTCTCAGTCTCGAAAATGACATTCCCAGAACAAATGACTATAACTTCCCTTCTAAAAAGGGGTAAATTAATAATCTTTTTTCTCAAAGCAATGATAAACCTGTGAGTTGGATGTAGAAAAGTCAGAATCAATATAGATTTATTTTTATTTTAAAGTAAATTCAGATTGAACATAGTAAAAAAACGTAAATTATAGTGTCCGTCCAAAAGAAAAACATTACTTATAGTGAAAACCATCCTTGAATTATGGGATAGTAGACTAAAAGCTTTAGGAATCCAAACTATAACATATAATAAGTACCCTGTAACAGGATTGATGCAAAACAAGTGACAGTTGACCTTTTTAGAGAGGATTAGAACAAAATAAACACTTCTGGTGTCTTTTGGGTGGATTTTCCATATCTCCGGCCCCCCTCGGTCGATTTTGATGATTGACATCTCTTGTTAACCGCCAGAGCCAATAGAATCGAGGGGAAGTTACTAAATCCACCTACACCAGGGCTCGACAGTAACGGTTGCCAGGTTGGCAACCATTCAGACAAAATGTCAACCACTTCTTGGCCTTTGGTTGCCATCAGTGGCAACCAGTTTTTAACATAAAGAAATAAGGACAGCAAACAGCAAAATGTGCACACCAAAATAGATAAATATGAATTATTTGTTGTATTAAGAGCGATATTTAATTATTGTTGTGACTAGCCGGAATCTGATACTAAAGTTGCACGTGCATTGGTGTGATTAAAGAGCCAGAAAGCGATGCACGTTTACTCGCGTGGACGGTGCACCGTGTTTGTTTTACAAAAAATGGCAAAGCAAATTAAGTTGTTTGTCTGTGGGGTAAACATGTCTTCGCTCAGGGCTAATTTAGACGCTTCTTGTGAGACTTGTGTTTTGTTTCAGTAAAAATGGTTCGTATCGTCAGTTAGCTGAGTTTCTTCCCGTTAAGTGAGTATGACACATTCATAGTTTATTAAATGTTGAGAAGCCTTGATACAGTTTCGTGAAGAAAAAAAAAAGCCCATAGCCCTCCCGACGGGGGCTATGGGGCTTAACAGGTTAAGTACAACCCTTAAGTAAATGTACTTTGGAACATTACAACACTGAGAACAATAACTACTTCTCAGTCAACAGGAGAAGCCAGACATGCCTGGAGGACATTGGCCCACTTCCTGCAACCTATAAACTTGAACAAAATAACTTTCAACAAACAATATTTAGGTCATTTGAAGGATCGTGCACAGACAAGCATAAGGTGTGACCCCTTAGTCTATTGGGAGTTCAAGAGATAGGTCAGTGGAAAAAAGAGCACCTATACAAGCACCTTAATCCCCTTTGTCTGTAGGAATTCTGACCAAGTAACTCTAGCTTTTACAAAGGGAGATAAAGAAGTTGAAATATCATAGAAATGGAATCTGTTAGATGCCTCTTAGTACTTAATTATGTAGCCAAATTACACCAGTAAAGGTCCCACTCACGAGAGAGGTGTCTAATGAGGGGTTGTAGGTTAGCCTAAGGCTGATCAAGCAGGTGGCATTCCACTTCAAGCATCATAAACAAATGGAGATGGAGAGGGATGGGGGATTACAGCAAACCTTTACAAATAGCAAAGCTTACTAGAAAGCACGTCCAACTGTAGGGGTCATAGGTAGGCCAAGGGCCCACGGCTAAGGAGCCTTATCCAGGTTAGAAAGGTGACATTCTTTCGGGACTAATAGATGCAATACAGCCCTAACAATGGCCTCCGACCAAAATACTTTAATAGAGATGACCCCGATATTTTCCACTGCCAACATCCAACAGCTATTCTGGTCAGGACATACTAGCAAAATACAAAATTCCTCATTTGTAGCATTGAAAAGGTGTTAATATAACGAGGTGTTTTATCAGGGTGTTTTATCAACACAGGTCCAGTTTATATGACATGAATTGCATTAACTACAGTGGGGCAAAAAAGTATTTAGTCAGCCACCAATTGTGCAAGTTCTCCCACTTAAAAAGATGAGGCCTGTAATTTTCATCCTAGGTACACTAGTTATACCTCAACTATAAGAGACAAAATGAGAAAAAAAAAAAATCCAGAAAATCACATTGTCTGATTTTTAAAGAATTTATTTGCAAATGATGATGGAAAATAAGTATTTGGTCAATAACAAAAGTTCATCTCAATACTTTGTTATATACCCTTTGATGGCAATGACAGAGGTCAAACGTTTTCTGTAAGTCTTCACAAGGTTTTCACACACTGTTGCTGGTATTTTGGCCCATTCCTCCATGCAGATCTCCTCTAGAGCAGTGATGTTTTGGGGCTGTCGCTGGGCAACACGGACTTTCAACTCCCTCCAAAGATTTTCTATGGGGTTGAGATCTGGAGACTGGCTAGGCCACTCCAGGACCTTGAAATGCTTCTTACGAAGCCACTCCTCCGTTGCCCGGGCGGTGTGTTTGGGATCATTGTCATGCTGAAAGACCCAGCCACGTTTCATCTTCAATGCCCTTGCTGATGGAAGGAGGTTGTCACTCACAATTTCACGATACATGGCCCCATTCATTCTTTCCTTTACACGGATCAGTCGTCCTGGTCCCTTTGCAGAAAAACAGCCCCAAAGCATGATGTTTCCACCCCCATGTTTCACAGTAGGTATGGTGTTCTTTGGATGCAACTCAGCATTATTTCTCTTCCAAACACGTCTAGTTGAGTTTTTACCAAAAAGTTCTATTTTGGTTTCATCTGACCATATGACATTCTCCCAATCCTCTTCTGGATCATCTAAATGCTCTCTAGCAAACTTCAGACGGGCCTGGACATGTAGTGGCTTAAGCAGGGGGACACGTCTAGCACTGCAGGATTTGAGTCCCTGGCGGCGTAGTGTGTTACTGATGGTAGCCTTTGTTACTTTGGTCCCAGCTCTCTGCAGGTCATGGACTCGGTCCCCCCGTGCGGTTCTGGGATTTTTGCTCACCGTTCTTGTGATCATTTTGACCCCACGGGGTGAGATCTTGTGTGGAGCCCCAGATCGAGGGAGATTATCAGTGGTCTTGTATGTCTTCCATTTTCTAATAATTGCTCCCACAGTTGATCTCTTCACACCAAGCTGCTTACCTATTGCAGATGCAGTCTTCCCAGCCTGGTCCAGGTCTACAATTTTGTTTCTGGTGTCCTTTGACAGCTCTTTGGTCTTGACCATAGTGGAGTTTGGAGTGTGACTGTTTGAGGTTGTGGACAGGTGTCTTTTATACTGATAACGAGTTCAAACAGGTGCCATTAATACAGTTAACAAGTGGAGGACAGAGGAGGCTCTTAAAGAAGAAGTTACAGATCTGTGAGAGCCAGAAATCTTGTTTGTTTGTAGGTGACCAAATACTTATTTTACCGAGGAATTTACCAATTAATTCATTAAAAATCCTACAATGTGATTTCCTGGATTATTTCCCCCCATTCTGTCTCTCATAGTTGAAGTGTACCTAGGATGAAAATTACAGGCCTCATCTTTTTAAGTGGGAGAACTTGCACAATTGGTGGCTGACTAAATACTTTTTTGCCCCACTGTATGTCAGCAGTATGGTGTTGTCCAAGTTGAGTTTCAATGGTTCAGATCAATAAGGTTGGTGCAGTGGTTAATGCCGACCTGGAAGTTAGCATCAGAAGGCCTCCCTCAAGAAAAAGCAAGGGGATTTTCTATTGTGTTTCGGAATATCGCAAATGTAATATCAGTGGCAATAAAATGTTTATGATACATTTTTTTCCCATCAGGAGAATCTCCTCATATTAACAACACTTGATTATTGATTTGTAAATGCAATTGCCAAAACTAAGAAGCTAACGTTAGGCACAAAACTAACTACATCAAGATTGTACGACTAAGCTGAAGGCTGCACATTTTTGGAGCGATGCTGGGTCATTGAGTCACATGTTAGCAACTGCCGTTTTAGCAACTTTTCGACATGCAAATAACTTCAACAAGTGAACAAATAGTTGCATGTCCTTATATCCCCTATTTAAATTAGAACAAAGCAGCCGTTTATAGATTCTGTGCTTGTTTGCATACGGGCTGTAATTAGAGAACATTAGGAGGAAAATAAATGATTTGTGATAGTTGATGGGATTAAAAACTGCAGGAAAGAAAGGATATGGTTAGAAGACAATAAACAGTGAATTTGAGACGATGGAACCGAAAACGTTAAAATGCCAATTTCCAGGTTTTAGGACTCCACCACCACCAATGTTGCTGAACCTTTAATCTAATATAAGTGTCACATTTTAAAATACCAGAGCACTTATTATATACAATGTAAAGATTATGTCATCAGGTTGAGTTACCCTGGTTATAAATTAAAATGGTTTTGTTTATTCCATCAAGCATTTTCCCTCACTGATTACTATACTCTGTCTAGCTAAACACACTTTGATGTTGAAGGCGTCTATTAAGAGGGTCTAAGGTCGCTTTGACAAGCATGTAACCTCAGCTGAACTCTAAAGAACTTAGAGTTCATTTTGTAAACCCTGTTTGTGTCTCAGTCACCTGTAACCCCTTGGACCAACCCAAAGGGTGCCAACGGGAGTTCTACAAGGAGAACACCTTCTCTAGTGTCCTAAAGTCCAAATTGTTTTATCCTTGAAACACCCTTCATCTCCTCTCTTGTTATCTGTTTGTTTGTGTGTGGCTGCTCCTGCTCTGAACCTTGGCCAATTTATTTTGCCCCTCCTTTTTTACCCTGACCTTGCTTGTTCCAACATGGACTATCGGCTCCATTTTCAAACCTCTTTTTCCCCTCAGTGCATGTTCTCATTTCTCTTTATCGGAGTTTTGGAAGAAGCATTCATTTTGAAAACATTTACATATTAGGTGTTGTTTTTGGTAATGGAATAAAAAATGCATGACAGAAAATCAATTGTGAGTCTCTTGTGTCAGGTCGATTTATATATCATAAACTGAAAGCAAAGAGAGTGGAAATGGCAAAGTCACACAAAAGTTTTGAACAGATTTAACATGTCTTGCCACACACACACACACACACACACACACACACACACACACACACACACACACACACACAGTTTTTTTATTTTTAATATATATTTCAGGCCTTTATTGAGAGATACAGTGTTGACATGGGGGGACAGCGGTTGGGACAATGCCTTTAAGTTACGTGAGCCAGACTCAAACTCAGTGGCTTACTCATAGGTCCACCAGCTCTAACCACTGAGCCATCCAGCGGCCCAAGAGAAGCTTGTTTTTGACCGTGTTTTTTCAGACGCAAACTATCATATCAAAGACAGAAAACACCATTTGCATATCAGCCAGCAGACCCAGAGTGGTAACAATCTTATTCATACATAATGCAAGAGTAGGCGTCTTCATGAAATAACAATGTCAAACAAATAAATAGTAGCACAAACAACTGTCATACAACAGCAATTATACATTGTCGAGATATCGTTGTCATAGAACATTTTAAAAACGTGCTGGGAAATCTGTTGTGATAAAACGATGGGAGGAGGCTCTGCCAGTCCTTTTATTCCAAAAAAATCGCAATGCGGGCAATGGCCCTAATTAACCAGCTTGAACAATCCATCTATACATGACACAGCACACAATTTACAAAGCCAAGACTGGCATATGCACAAGTTAATAATCATTATTAAGTTTAAATCTAGTATATATTAAATATCAAAGCAGAAATGGCTGATGGAGGTTATTTAGACGCACTGAAACAGAGAAATGCTGAGTCACTGCACTAAGGCTGGAGCAGCAGGCAGGCAGGAAGAAGGCAGTGCAGGTATCATGGGAGCCTGCTGAGGAGAACAGAACACTGGCATCTGCTACGACACCAGAGGACTCACGCATAAAAAGAAGATATACGAATGAGAAGAAAGGAGGAGTAAAGGTGAAAAGAGGACTGAATAAAAAGGAAAGATGGGGAGGAAAAGGGGAGTGGGGATTGGAAAACAAGAGGAAAACAATAGAAGGTCAGAAGGACACATGTACCTGTTCTCAGAGCTGCTCAGCCTGACTCAGCACAACCTGAAGTCAGTTTAACTGTGTCCTTTATTGCTGACTCAGCCTGCTATTGGACAGGCCCCAGAGACCCTACTGTCACAAATGAAACACTCCCCAACAATATCATTCGCTGGAGACCACCGGGCATCAGTAAGAACCATCACAACCTCCATGTGATGGAACACCTGATCAATGTCAAATGACAACTGCAATTATTTGCTTGTGTTGTGGTCAAATGGAAGAAAAGGCATTTTTCTGAAGTATGTTAGTGTGAGATATTGGACGAGTCACCACTGTAGGAACAGATAGTGCTCGCAGTATGAGAGCACTAGAGATAATATGCCCTGTGTAGAGCACATTACACAGAGGGTGATCACAGCAGCTCTCCGTGACAGCAGCTTTGTTGATGCTACAGCAAAGCCAAAATGGTTGGACTTCATGCCAATAATTCCATAATCATGTTATAATAAAGTAAAACATATGTTTTTTTTACCAGTTTGATATGCATTTCTTTACCACAGGTGCATTTGTTTTATTTCCCCCCCAAATAAAAGTGAATAGTGTTTTAAACTTGTGATAAATTATAATTAATTACAGATTATGTATGTGATTAACGAGATAACATTTTTAGTCAATTGACAGTGGCAGTCAGTAGGGGCTTGGGACTAGGGTTGCAAAAGTCCGGGAATTTTCAAAGATGGAAACTTTCCATGGAAATTAACGGGAATAAACTGGGAATTTTCTAAATTGAAGGTTGGCTCTTCATAGGGAACTTAAATATAGTTGGGGAAAGTATATTTTAGCATAATCTTGACTAAAACAAACGGATGCCATTCAAGTACAATTGAATATCCATGCCATAGCACACTGCATGGCTATTGAGACCACACAAAGGTTCGCATCAGGCTCACAAATGTGAGAGTGGAAAAACTGGTTGGCATCCGGGCAAACCTAAGGCTCTTTGAGCCCGACACAGAGCCATCCTCAACAAGGCTGGGCAGTGACACTGCAGAGGAAGACTCGGAGTGATGTTGATGAGGCCCAGGAAGAGCCCATTGGCTGAAAGGGTTTAGCCAAAATGCAGAGGATTGCTTGAAGGAATATTTGCATGTTTAATGGGACTTTTTGGAGGGAGAAGGGCTCTTTTCATTTAACATTTTGAATGGGACTTTGTGGGGATTTTTGGATGGGGGGTGCATTTTTGTTCATTTGTTAATGAGTGGGGTTGGGGGGGATGAGTAATATTTAACTCAACATTCCTGTTTTCGTTCTTCAATGAAACAAATAATTGTTCAATAACATAATTAAAACGTGTTCTGTTCTACTTTTGTGTTTAATTTTGATTGGAATATTTCCAAAATTCCCCAGCTTAACTTCCCATGGAAACTTTCTGGACATTTCTGTCCCTTTGCAACCCTAGCTTGGACTGTGAGCCGTAGGGTCGCCGGTTCAAGTCTCCGAAAAGACTTAAAGTATGGAGTGTGGACTGCTACTTGGAGAGGTCCCAGTTCCCTTCCTGGGCCCTGCCGTGTTGCCCTTGAGCAAGGCACCGGACAACCGCCCCCACCCCCCCACTTCCATTGCTCCCCGGGCGCTGTGCAATAGCATTTATTTAGTGGTAATGCTGTTAACAGCATTCCAACTAACTGTTATTCTACGCACGAAATTTGTATTATTATTATTCCGCCGTATTTTGGCCCTCTTCTTCTCCCGCATTGAACATCGCAAAATCTCCGTTCAAACATCAAAACGTTCAGCTCGGTCGGGAATCGATGGCTATTACTTTTCTCATTCATAACTTTCATAATTCCAGAGATACATCCCATAATACATCACATTTTTTACATTGAAGTCAATGGAGGAAATCTTCAGACTTCAACAAATCTTCATGCAACTTCAACTGCTAACTGTTCATTCATACTTTCACTCAGAAACCTCATTCCAACTTTAAAATGTTACAAATCTTTCTGACATTATTCGTGTAAAACAACTTTTAAATCTGATTCTTACTTTTAGAGATATTAACATTTGTTCAGACCTTGTTTTAGAGGTTTTCTTCACATTTTAACATTAACTAGAGTGCGTGATGTCACAGCTAGAGGTTAAGAAATCTTGAAATGTGCCTTCATATATTTTTTTAAAACTGCCATAATTCCCAAACCCTACATTCCTGGGACATAATTGTTCATGATAAACGTAGGAAAACATCTCGTAGCTTGAAAAATGACAAATAATTAATCAAAATGCCTCTTGAGGGCATGAAGTGACAAAAACGTTCAACATTCCTCCATTGAAGCCCATTGTAATTTCAGGCAGATATTTCCTCACGGTAGCAGCCGCACACCTTTAGTTAAACTGCCAAAAAGGCCACATTATTAACCCGAAACTACACAAAAATTACACTTCAGATACTCAAGTTCCTTGACATGCTTCACGTTTTGAAATTTCAGAGATATCTGTTACGGTTCTTCCACAAAACGTTCACATGTAAGAGGTTCATCTCATTCAGAACAATGGAAACCTGTGATCTCGACAGAGCTCGTTAGCTCAAATATAAACACCTGTGCAATGGAACACAATGATGTCATCACTCCAACTGACATGCAGCAGACTTCAACAGTCCAGCCGTGAAGACATCTACGGGACAGTTTTGAGATTTCTTCAAATGTCGTTGCCATGGCAACACAATGCTCGCCATGAAACAGGGTTTTCTCATAACTTCAGTGAAAATACTCCAAACAGCCCAAAACTTCACAGGTTTGGTAACGATGCAGCCATCAACGCATCTAAACGTATTATGGGGTGTCATCAAATGCCGTTGCCATGGTGACAGTTCATTCGCCATCAAGTTAGTTCAGAAATTTGCAGTTCAAATATTCTGCTGCTTTTCCAAGCCTTTTTACTTTCTTTTCTTCTCTCATCACACATTCAAGCCCCCTGTGTTCATGTATCATTTCAATCTAAATTCTTCACTTTCTTCTTACACATTTCATTTTAATCTAAATTCTTCACTTTCTTCTTACATATTACATTTCAGCATAGCAGTTTAGCGTCAGCTTTTCAGCATAAAGCATTCCCACTAGCAATTTCTTCAGGAATTGCATTCTCTAGTTTTCCATAGTATTTTTTCATTGCATTTGATATTGTGTGTTAGCAAAAGTAATAGTAAGTAATCAGATTACATTCATTTTATATTTTGATACTTGTTTTAGGTTAGGGATTATATTTTTTACAGATCACTAACCCAGTAAACCATACTCCAAAAAAGCCACTTGAACATGCATTTTGTGACAGAAGACGTCCTGAACTGCAGGTCCGCTGCAACTCTGACTACTTTTAAATCCAGGCTGAAGACTTTTCTTTTTGTCGCTGCTTTTAATTGAACTATTCACATCTTAAACTGCACTGTAACTTTTATCCATGTATTTTTTCTTTTTACGTTTATTTTATTAGCTTTTATTTTTAATGACTGATTTTAAATGCCATTTTCTTAATGTCTTTCGTTTTTTGTAAAGCACTTTGAATTGCCTTGTGTTGAAAAATGCTATATAAATAAACTTGCCTTGCCTTGAACTGGTGAGTGGAACACATGCCACATCATTTGTGACAACACCATGACAGTGCTGGTAGTCAGTCACAGAGATCTGTAAGTGTGTGAGAGACAGAAAAAAGAGGAACGTAAGACTGTCGGAGAGGCAGTGAAATGAATCAGCTCGTTTCCTCTGCTGCCCTGAGGGCTAGACAGTCTGACAGGCCAGCAAATAAGGATGACTCATCCTGACTCACACACAGCCACACACAGGTGGGAACACACACACAAACACAGGGTGATGGATCATCCCCACCATAAAACATGCTTTTGTGGCTTCCAAAAGCCCTGAAAGGAAAGCTCTCATGCTCCCTCTGCCTTTTTCGCAAATACTCTCCCACTTACAAAACTCAGTCTAACACACACACACACACACACACACACACACACACTGTTGTTTCTTTTCTTTCGTTCTGCATTGACAAACAGAGCCCTGCAGCCACCGTCCTCTGACTCATCCTCGTTACCATTCTGAGTCTGCCAAGATGCATGCACAAACGCAGGCATATGTGCACAGTTATAGCCACACACACACACACACACACACACACACACACACACACACACACAAATACTTTATTTGGTTCCACAAATTATATTACATAAGATAGGGAATCAAATATAATCGGGGGCTAAGAAGCACAGAACACTTAGGGGTACACATCTCCTTCTCCACACGGCTAAGCTGCCAATAATAGCTGAAACAGAGCAATATTTGGCAATTTGTTTGGCTTTTCTCTTTGACATTCCTGCAATTCTCAGACCAATCATGGTGCATTTATATACATGACCAAGACTTCCAAATATGAGTATGCTATATCAAGGGTTCATACACTTTTTCACCAATGATTTTCAATGACTTTTCCATGACCTTTACCTAATTTTCCATGACCAAAGAAATGACTCGGCGTACCACTGAAAATGGTTTATTTGAACATGGAACAGGAAAATAAGGTCTGCATATGAAACATGTTGTGCCTATCTAAAACAAATCCAATAGTAGGCTTACTAGCTTCTAGCTTCAAATCTCTCACCAGTCAGTTAAATGCCATTTTACATTTGATTACTATACAATACATTATTTATTATCATTATAGTATTATTATTTTGGCGATTAGATAAAATATAAATTATATTTGATGCAACTTTAGTTACATTTCCATGACTTTTCCAAAACGTTGGGAAAAATATTGTTTTCCAGAACTTTTCCAGGGCCTGGAATTAGCATTTTGAATTTCCATGACTTTTCCAGGTTTTCAATGACCGTAAGAACCCTGTATATCTACACTTGTACCCAAAGCTGGTTATCACATCGAGCAGTGGTTGGTATTTGATATACTTGCCCTGGAAAGCCTGGTCCATGTACAGTTCAAAGGCACAGCCTACTTCTAAGATTAGCACCTCCCTGTGGTTGGCGTTTGTAAAAATAACTTGCATAGTATACAGAGCACCACATTCATTATTTTCAGACGTTAGAGTACTAGGGCTAGGTTTTATAGGTTCAGCTTGTTCTCAGTGACCAGGGGCAGCCTTTCTAGCAATGGAAGTTGATTTATTTATATAACTAATGATTTTTTTTAAGAATACAAATTGCCCCAACATGTTTTACAATGTTTAGGTAATGATATTTCTGAACAGAATCAGATAACTTTTCCAGACTTCTTGTCAAGAAAACAGTCTAGGGTGAAGTATCAGCGTTTAAAATAGCAAAATATTGGGATACAAACAAAAGTCTTACATGAAAACACACAAAATGAACAATAGAAATGAAACAGTTATCAAATTGTCATCAGATGAAACTAAAGTAATGAGGTGAACAAGAGGTGATTGTTTCCTCCTTTTGTTCCAGTTTTCTCAGGAACAAGCTTGAGAGGTCTTCCCCAAGGACCAACCACCACCATACACTGACATTCAGACCGGAGAACCAAACTGTGAGTAACGATGTTGTAACAGGATCAGCATGTGTGCCGCCAAGGTTAAGTGATATAGCCTGAATGAGAGACTGGAGTTTGAGATACCAAGTGCTGAGTGCTCCCAAGTGCCTCTTTGCATTATTAGCTACTGCTTGAGAACAACTGCTTTGTGTGTGTAATGTGTGTGTATGTGTGGTACCTGCGTTGGGTCCATGGTGGCTCTCGTCCAACACCAGACTGTTGATACATTTCAGCTCCCAGTCCTGGACCTCAGTGTTCCACAGGGCAGGGACCAACACGGAGTACTGGGCTCTGCAGATGGAAGCAGAGTGTGGAAGAGTGAGTGTTGGAACATGGGAGGTCATTTATAAAACGGGTTTTTATTTCACAACCTAGACAAATTAAGAACTTAAATGCTAACTGGAACTGGATTTGGGCTACAAAAACAAAAGTGTTGTAGCATGAACATCCCTGATTTACATTGAATTAGCATAGAGTGGTGCAGTATGACATTCTTTTAGGCTGATTTTGAAGTTAGGATTGCAAGGGCTCCATAAAAAAAATCAAGGGGATTTTTCTATTCAATTTTGGGATATTGCAGGAAATAAGAAGATCTGTGGCAAACACACTGTTATGATACCAACACGTTTTGTTCAGCAGGATAATATCAGCATATTAACACCACTGTTACGATATTTGGAGCATAAATACAATCAATAAGGGAAAAGCTAACATTAGGCTATAAACACTACATCACGATCATATGTCACAATGGCTAAGCTAAAGGCAGCTAATGTTCGTTGTGATGATGTTTAGTTGTCTCTTAGTTGCTAGTTAGGAACTGCTGTTTTATGACACAGAGAAGCTCATTCACAAGTCAGGTATTTACTGACAGGTTTTATGACAGAATTAAACAGGAATCTCTCTAAAGCTTGTGTTAATCAAAAGATCTTATATCAGGCATTTAACCAACAATAGGTTCAAAAAATGGTTGACTTCAAGACGAGGGAACTGGAAGAGGTAAAATGCCAATTGGTTTCTGAGTTTTAGTACTCATTCCTGCACCACTCTATTATGAAGGGACACCTTAACGGTGGATCTCAGACGGAACAATTGTTATAGCAAAAGCTGAGTTCAATTGTTATATCAGCACTTGATAAATGTTCAAAGAGAGATTTAAAAAAATGTTTTAACTTATTTGTTAACCCCATTACTGTATTAATCAAAGTGTGGACATGCAGATGTCGTAAAATGGAACATTAATGTGAGGTGTGAAGGACTGAGGAAAAGAACACCGACCAGGGTATATGCAGTAATCCTGAAGTTAAATGTAATACCTTTTAAGACCTTTTTTAAGACCCTTTCCATACATTTTAAGACCTCATCGCCACTTCGAGTTTTAACCGGTTACATTGACGCAACATTTACTATACAGTATTGATTGTCCTTCCTCCTTATCTTCCAACCATTTGGACGCAAACTTGCATTTCCCCATAACGATGTTGTTTAACAACCGGCGTAAACGGAGCTTCGCACGCTATCAAGCAGTGAGCGTGCGATGTCCTGTTCAGATGACGTCAAATCCAACAGGATGCCATAAATAAACTACACAGAATCACACTACACACCTACGCAATGATTACTTTCAGGCAGACTGTAGAACACAACTTCTACAAACCTATTGAAAGCAAGCTAAAAAATGTAATACCTTGGAAAATGCCGTTTAAAAGGGAAATGGAAACACTTTTCAAACTGCTTTCCATGCGACAATATTCCCATCAGGAAATGTATTTATCTAGTCTGTTTCCAATGTAAACGATCGAGATACGTGCATTTATTTTTTTAAATACGCTCCTAATGACCTTGGGCGCTTCCATTGCTCCGGGACTTTCCCAGTGACGTCACTGAGTGGGTACGGCTTCCTGGGCCAAAGCTCAATAACAAACATGGCGTGCAATGCACCAGTAGTTTACATTAAAAGAAAATGGTCATCATCAGGAGCGTATTGCCCCAGGCTGCACAAATGGATTTTATACGAAGAAGGAAGAAGTACATTTCCATAGGCTGCCACTAAAGGATGAGAAGCTGCTCAAAGCATGGGTTATTTCCATGAAACGGTCCGATCCGCCGCTGGATCAGTACGCACGTGTGTGCAGCGAACACTTTACAAATGACGATTATGTCCACAAAATGAGGTTTGGTGAGTCTGGATGCCTGGTTCAATACAAAACATCGGATTTGAAGCCAGGATCTGTTCCCACAATATTCGATTTCTCATCGTATGCAGTCGGGAACACCGACCGTCCCAGCACGTCGGCCGCGCAAGACAATGACACCAGTGTCAACAAACGTGAAGTTCGAGCCACCAAACGAGCTGCTTCAGCTGCCGAGAGAGATTTTTCGAAATAAGGTCCCATGGAGCTCCCCCGGAAGGGGAGGGACTTCGCCACTCTATTGGAATAGATCACATATGTGAGCTTTACATCCCAATATATAATGATAAATGGCTGTAGACAGCAACAGATAGATTAATAGGGTGTGTGGAAGAATAATAATAAATGTTGTTTTAAAGTTTCCTGTCAGCTCGTTCCAAAAGATTCCAGCAGGCATTTCACAGATGATGATGGCATGCTACTGGTCAAAGTCTAAAATATGGTAAAGCTTTAAAGGCAACAGTTGGACAACTCCAGATGTCAACACCAAATTTACATCACATAGATTCTCAATGGTTAAGATAAGAATCCCATACCTTGTATACTTTAATACTCAAAGACAACTGAAGATGTATAGCTGTAATCCGTTTGATCATCTCAACTTAGAAACTTGGTTGAAGAAAGTTCTTGCCTTGAACCCGTTTGACCTAGTTTTAAGTTATGTGACAGCAAATCCATCTACCCCTGTTCAGTTGAGCCCTTAAGCCCTGAATGGCTATGAGCTCTATTGCAGCTGTTCTGTAGCCGGTCCTGACCTCTTTGTTCAAGTGGGTGTAGGTGAACACGCTAAAAGACACATCTGGCATATTCTTTCCTTATAGCAGGTTGGTAAGATAGGGCCATTTATAAAGTCATCGTTTTGGAAGGTGTAAAATGGAGTGCGACGATGCTAGCTACATTGCTATCTTCCGTTAGCCTTATTGACTTCACATTTTATTTGAAAGCAGGACCTAACAGAGAATCGCCCTCAACCTTAATTTCTTTTTATTTATATTTTATTTTGGTAAAAAGCTTACCCGTTTTGTTCCCGTTTCTAATGTGACACCTATAGTTCTACAGTACCTCAGATTTGTACAGACACTAGACAAAAAAATCAATGTATATAAATGTATGCGCACAAACAATAGACTGTTCAATTTGTAGCGTGGACGGAGCAGTTATTATGTTAGCTTAGCCTAGCCCCTTCATTCAGAAAACAAGCATTTTAAAAGTGTTTTGCTTGCAGTCATGCGGAAGACCTTACAAAGCATTACATTTGTCTTTTTTATAAATCTGTATTATTATTTTAGTTATCTGAGCATCCTTTTGATATATTTAATGCAATAAAAACACAGTATCAGTCACTTTTACAACATCAAGGGTGGTTATGTTGTAAGTATCTAGGTATCAAAATGGAGATAAGGGTTAAAGTAAAGAAAGTACACACAAATTATGCTGCGGTTCTTTGCTTTGTGTGTGGTAAAAAGGGCATCATTTACCTTACATGATGTTAAGGTTCCAACACTTAACTTCTTAACCCAATTTTTCAGTTTAAGGTTGCTTTGCCAAGAAAGACATGGGGTTGTATTTACGAAATGTAAAATGCATAACATGTCAAAAGTAGAAGGACCAAAAGCAAGACAGACCCACTGAGTGATCCTCATTTGGGAATGTTTGAGAAGGGAAAAACTAAAGCACAGACTTTATTGAAGCCAGCCTTGTCAATGTGAAGTAAACAAATGATGTGTGGACCCCTCCAGCTGACGAGGGTCTCAGTGTGTCAATGAGGATGAATGAATGAATGAAAAGAAGTATATAGAAGGAGAGAGCGGTAAAAAAAAGTAAATGAGAACATGGGGGAGCAGGCACGGCCCATGGAGGTTTATGGGAATTGACTAGTGCAAAGGAGGGGGGTAAACAAAAGAGAAGAGATAGGACTGGTGGAGGGCATTAGGAAAAACTGTGTGTATAGGGAGTGAGTGGGAGGAGGTATAAAGGAGGAGCGGGACTGGGAACAGGAGATATGGACACTGAAGGAGGGACAATGACACATAGGTGCTGAAAGAGAGGGAAATAGGTCAGTGGTGAGGGGGAGTGGATGTTGTACGGGAACTCATGAATAAATATGAACAGTGTTAGTTAAATACTCAGTGTATAGTTAAATTAAAATGTTGTTTTTATCTTCTTCCTTTTAGAATGTATAATAATAATGTTTACAGTGGCAAGACAAAGTTAATGAATCATTTAAAAATAAAAAGAATATGGTCTGATCTTCAGCCGAGTTAATCAGTCCAACACATGTTTATGACAACAGGCAGGTGCAGAGGATGAGAGGAAATGGGGCTCAAATGCAGAAAAGGGCACATTGGCGATATTTGTTATTCATTTTATAAAAATATGCCTGGAATGCCTATTTTTTTGTGACAGTGTTAAAGGAATATTGGAATGATTGCATTTAAGACAAATCCATGACTAATGTTGGTTCAAACACTGCTTCGTGACAGTTTTTTACAATTAAATGCAAAGAAATTAAGTGTATTTTAGTGAATTCTCCTCACATAATAACTATCTCAACTTTGACATAACCCTCTGGCTGACAGAAGCTCTGTGCTGCCGACAGATTAACTTTCTCTTATTCATTTCTTTACCGCGATTCACCAATTTGGAAGTTCTTCTGTGAGCAGGCCTTCTCACACACACACACATCTACACACACAGCAGCTTTAAACAAATCTTCCAACGCTTCTCTGCCCATTGACTTTGAATGGGGATGACGTCACTTTGCCTCGCTTTTCGCCGAACTGCATTGTGGGGGACCGAAGCGAAGATTTCCAGGATTCAAAAGTTGAGCAATGTTCAACTTTTGAAGCTGAGCTGGAAGCGTCAGGTAGCAAATCACCCGGTTTTTTACGACCAGAACTATTAACGGGATACAAACCGGAGGAACCAGGCATGGAGGGAGGTGGCAGAGATAGTGGGTGAAACTGGAAGGTTTTCGCCTGTTTGGGGAGTTATATATATATATGAGGTTTGACGTGGTGTTTACAGCAGTGGATAACAGCTTCTGGCCTGGACACAGTTTGCACCTCACCGTCACATTCCTGTCTATTCTTCGGAAGAACTCAAAAATAATGGCATACCTCAGGCTCCACCCCTCGAAAGTGGAGATGTGGACGTGCAAGTCGCACAGATTACGTACATATAAACCTGCGGCGGAAACCCCTCTTGTCTGTCAGTGTGATGATTATGAATGATTTTAGTAAGTAACGAAGTAACGCGTGTCGGGGCAATGTTAGTAACTGTAGTGTGATTTCTCCATTATTTTAAAAGTAGCGCGTTACACTACTCCGTTACCAACAAAAGTAATTTTATTAGTGTTACACCTAACTCTGATTGCATACAGCAGAGAAATTGTGATTGTTGCCAATAAATGTACAATCGGGTTTGAATCATTTTGATTGCAACTGTATGATTTTTAGGGTTTTACTTTTTTGTGCATGTAAATGGTCTGCAAAGGCTCAAATCCCAAAGTTTCCTCCAGAGGGAGTTTCTCTCCCACACAGACCCCCACTGCCAAAAACTTAAATTGGACTCCTTTGTTTACTTCTACAACATAGTGACATCACTATGTAATACTCGTGTTTCTATTGGCAAGTGCTCCAACACATTGTACGTGATAGGTTAAGGGCCTAAGCCAGGGATCACCAACTACATTTGTCCAAGGGCTGAAATGTAACCAATAGACGCTATCGCGGGCCAGCGATTTTTATATAGCCCAGAATTTTATAAATAGTATTCAGATTACTTTTGGAATACATTCTTTTTCCATAACGGATGGGTATGTTTTGGGGCACAGGAGACACTTATTTTACTGTTTTCATGGCTTATCAAGAACTCAAACACAACATCTTGGTGTCATTCTGGACAGCTCCCTCATCTGCACCCCACATAAAAAACATCACCCGGACTGCATTCTTTGTACTGTCTTAAAACCTTTCCTTGGAATATGTTATGAATTGTAAGGTGTCCTTGGGTGCTTTGAAAGGCGCCCCTAAATAGAATGAATTATCATTATTATCTGAAACGATGTAATAACTTTGAAAACTTTTTCCAGTCACTTGCCCCATGCATTCAGCAGCAGCAGGCCATTCACTTTGATTTCATCCCGTTATGAAATGTCATCATTTCGACAATAAAGAAATGATACATAAACGTTATCTTGCACATTTTATCTAACCATCTCCGTTTCTAACTTTCAATATATTTGAAAAGAGATCTCTCTAATCTGCGTGCGGGGGCGGGGCCTCACAGACATGCTGCAGCGCTGTGCAGTGTGCACACAGTTCTGCCGGTAATGAATATTACATTTTGTGAGGAAACTTTTCCACCAATAATTCCAATAAGTATTCCAAAATGTATTCACTTCAGGTTTACGAAAGTAACTGTAATCAGATTACTCGTTTTTCAAATGTAACGCCAGCTGAATACAGTTAGCCTACTTGATTTTTGTATTCTGATTACGTAACGCCGTTATGTTTTCCGTTACAACCCAACCCTGCTTCTAGGATACTGTCCCGCAGCTCCAGCCTCTGTTGGCACGCAGTAACCACTCCGCCAACGCCACAGTCACCCCCGTCGTGCGGGCCGGATGAGAATGTCTGGCGGGCCGGATGTGGCCCGCGGGCCGCCAGTTGGTGGTCACTGGCCTAAGCGGTTGACCAATCACAACAGAGCCGACCAGCTAACCAATCAGAGCAGACTGGGCTCTGGTTTCAGACAGAGGGTGAAAAGAGGTGCTGCAGCACAGGCAGTATGAGAAAAATAAAGAGCTTTTGAACATTAAATAACAGAGACATGTGACAGTAGAGACACTACATACTGATATTACATTTCAAAATGAGCAAAATAGGGCCCCTTTAAATCAAATGGTAAACTGTTGTTTAGCTGTTCCCCTTCATAATCCTAAAGATTTGCCCTTCATAATCCACTTTGCAAGACATTGGTACGTACCTAGCACGCCTACTCCCCCCACCTGACTCATGATAAAGTGCTTTATCACTGCCTGGGACACAGCAACGTTTATGGAAATGTAAAGCCTCCATTTATCCAGAGTCTGCTGGACAGATCTTTGTCCAAGGTAAACAAACTCAGGTCCAAACAGTCGGACCGTGAGGGTGAAATGTAAGCAGTTAAGGCAGCTTATCTATTAAAAACAAATATCATAAACTGGATAAGTGTGACACACACACACACACACACACACAACACACACACACACACACACACACACACACACACACACACACACACACACACACACACACACACACACACACACACACACACACACACACACACACACACACACACACACACACCACACACACACACACACACACACACACACACACACACACACACACACACACACACACACACACACACACACACACACACACACACACACACACACACACACACACACACACAACCCAGTGACCCTGCTGAGTTGCCATAACGACAGCTCCATGTCTACAAAACATGTCTGTCGGCATGTGACGTTTATATTCAACAATAAGACAGGGAGGGGTCCCACTGAATGCAGCATGGGCTGCCATTGAAGCAACTAATTTAGCATAAAGGATGTTTAATCCAAACATGTACAAAGACAACCAGAGCAAAACAACGACACTCTGCCTTTCCTGGAATGCTTGGTGTCAAAATATGGCCCGTCCTGATGAGCCGATTGATATTCATGAGCTGCCTGGGTTTTTTTTAAGGACTGAGTCCAGAAATTGGGCTCTGAGAACTGTGCTGCACATTCTTTAGAAGGCCCACTGACTTGATCACATTCTTGAGGGTGGTCTGGGATGATATTCATGGCTACTAGTCGCACGCAACATGTCCAAAACAAAATGTGGATTATGGATAGTCACATATGTGTGGGACCTAATGGACACCAGAATGTCAATGGACATGTATTTACTGTGTTATTTTGTAGAAGCAGTTTTGTATTTCTTTCTAATAGATTAACCTGCAAGTTTCTGATATGTTCATGTGTAATATTTAGTCAACAGTATGAAGCTACGTTGCGGTGATGTGCCTGAGTATTTTCAGATTACCAAACATTGTGAAAAGATAAATGTATAGTAAGTGACAGATGTATAACGAACGTGTAAGTGAAAACAACCAGCGGTTGTAAATGTTTTACAGGTTAAATGATATTTTATATTTAATACACGTTAAAGAATGTATGTTGTTGTGATTGCTTGTGTTTCTGTATTTTCATGTGATCAAAAGCTATGAAAATATGTATAGTGAGTGACAAACTAGCAGTAATGCAGGTATAAAATGTATATCGCATTTTTATCATATTTTTACCGATTTAATGACAAGTACGTTGTGTGAAACAGTGTCGCCTGTTTGGCAATATGGACTAATGCTAGGGATGTAACCAGCTTTAGCTTGCTTAATTAAAATGTGTGTATTTGTGCAGAATATCATCAGTAAATCTGTTTTGCGTGTCAAGCCAGATTAAGAATACGAATTTCAGAACGAACAAGGTCAAACTGATTCCAACAGACCAGGTGGTAATTGAAACGTGTTGAACCTGACATTACTTACACATCAACAGGAACTCTCAGCAGCAGGGGTAACACTGCTCCCTCATCATTCAGCTCCATCAGGCGAGGCTCCAGGAGCTCCATGATGGTGAGAGCAGTACGGAACACAGCTGACAGACCTGATGAAAGAGGCAAAAAACTAAAATTAGTGTACATATTTATTGCTTTGTTAATGCAAAACAGAAGCAAAATGTATAAGCTGCAGTCTCGCAGGACAGTTTGTCTCTGTGTGGCCCAACATGAGGGAATCGGATTGAAACGTTCCATCTACACCAGGCCTCACATATCTTGCAAACTTTCTTTTCTTTATATATTATATGCATATATCCAGGGCTCGCAATTAACGATGTCTCGATGTCCCGGGGACCATAACAATTCCTACTGGGACACAAATCTATTTTGTCTGGGACTATTTCGGGACAGTGAAAAAAAAATTAAAAGTAAACTTCAAAATGGGTGTTATTTGCAAAGTCATTGGGCTGTCAAATCATAGAATGCATTCCACGTCATCCAATCTGCTGCTGACTGCTGCTAGACTCGCGCTAATGCAACGGTCACGACTTTAAAAAAGAAGAAAGAAATGCTGAGATGGTTGAATAAACAGCCCCCTGATGCAAGCCCCAATTCTGCCGACTCCCGAAACGAAAACATCTCAAGTCCTGGTCATGATGCATCGTCTTCCACTGTGGTAAATTAGATGTCTTAAGTGTCAATGTTAGCTAGCGCTAACTAACGCTAGCAACGGAAGGGTCAAGTGTGCCTTACAATGCATACAAATGTCCTAAAATGCGGTGTCATGTTCTTTTGAAGTTTGTGAAAATGATGTGAAATACAGTTGATCAGAATAAGAGGTGTAGCCGATCATTTTTGTATTTTCTTTGTCAGCCAGTCAGTGACCAGGCTAGAATCTTTAGCGGAAAAAACGTAAGGCATTTAGCTAATCATTTAGCTTTTCATCTTTTTTTAGTGTTTTAGTTTGTTTGGGTCAAGAACGTCAGTCAGATTGGGTGACGATTAGAAAGGGGGTCGCAAGGTAATTTTAGTTTGTCAATCAACTCTGGTATGAGAATAATGTTTCATGTTAAGAGAGAGTAATGATCCAGTTGTTTTTGTGCCTGTGAGAGCAAGATGATTGACATTCATGAATGAAGATAGAAGATCAATTTATATTCCTATAGTACTACTGACGACTTGTGAGGATAACTTGTAATTAGAACTGAAAACAGATACATTTATTAAACTGTATTATGGAACTTCTGTTTTTTTATTTTCATTCATACCACTTTTATTGCCAGATAGAGGGTTCCGATCATAAAACACAGAGACCATACAGCCATACCATATTGAATTGAAAAATACAAATCAGAATTCTTCAATGTTGACATGACAATGATACATTAGTCTGGATATTGAGAAACAATAGAAAAACATGTCTTAAAACAACTCTCTTCCCTTCTACTCTAGGAGAGGCAACAGATCAGACTAATATTCATATGTTTAAAAGAATAAGTATTTTAAACTTACATGGTGGACCAGAGTCTATGGTGTGATGATTAAGTGACAAAAAAGTATCAAATTATATGTATTCTGCATAATTGGGGGGGCGACGATACAAATTTAAATTTGGGACACTGCTGGTTATAGCCTCCATGGGACCCCGGAAGCGTAAAATTATACATTGAAGTCAATGGAGAGAGAAAGGTTATCTTTTGATCCCGTTTGAATTGTGCCACGAATGACACATATGATGTTTGTCAATTTAAAAGAATATTTTGCAAGTCAAAAAAATAAAAATGTGTCGTAAAACTGTGAAGTTACACATTTTTTTGTGTGAAACCGCTGAGTGAACTACAGGTCTCTAGTCTCGCACAATACGCGTCACCATCACAAAGACGGCCGTCACGTTAGCAAATTTCACCTGTTTCTTTCAGAATGAGAATAAAAGTATAAAACAAGGTGAACATCACTACAAGTCTGGACACGTTGAGAGCTGTACATACACGAAAGGGGAGTTAGTCGGTTCTGTAAGAGCAGCGGGACCGGCTTTACAAGGTTTCGGTGAGTAATATGAGTGCAATGTGTAACGTTAATGTCAGCTAGCTAACATTAGCTAACAAGGTACACTAACGTATTTTGTTTCAGGAACTAGTGTTCTCCTTAAGAACTTCGTGGTCTCTGTGTATGCTGTGTGGATAACATTAGTGTTCACAAGAACAAGGTAGACTCCCGTGTTTTGTTTTAGTTGCTCTTCAGATTGAAGCGGCCAGTTTTATATCGACTATACTGTATGTGTGATCTCCTTTTACATCTTGTTGTGTCATTTGAGTTTATTTGCTGTGTGTAGCTTCAAGGGTTTTGGTTATCTTGTCAATTTGTTTGGTTATCTAGGCACAGCTGTGTGTGACTCCCTCTGGTACACTGGTATGTGTTTTCCTAATGTAGAGAGCATTGATTAATTAATTAACTACACACTGAGTCTAGATCCTGACCAAGTCCTTTTTTATTGTTGATCAAATGTTTTTCAAAAATATATTCATACACATTTAGAAAAATACAATGTACAATCACAACCAGTACAACACAAATTACAAAAAATACAGAAATAACAACAATCAGACAGACACAAAACTATGGAAAAATAACCCCTCCCACCCCCAGATCCGGACCATCCTTGTATTATTGCTCATTCAATCTATTATAGCATGCTAACAAACATGGTACTTACTTTATTTGTACAGATCTGCATGGGAGACGATGGCGCGATGCAGAGCGCTGTCTGTGATTGTGCACAGGGGATGTACAAATGCAGCCACGCTGCAGCATTGGCAATATGTGCCATATTGGCAATATGTGGCAGATCAGCTCCACAGATGTTGAGTGCCAGTGGAGGAAGCCTGGCACTTCCAAAGTAGTCCAGCCGGTGTCTCAACTTTACCAACAGTGAGAGGAGACATACAACCCACTGGCCAGAGACATCGCCACTCAGGATGTAGACTGGTTCAGGTCTGCACTGAGGGGCGCACAGTGTGGCATGGCATGGCTTTTGTCACCTGAGCCAGAGCCGCGGCCTCAACATCAGGCCATTGTCATTGTGCCGGAGCTGGTGAAGGGGCATGGGGGTCGGGGGCTTGAGGCAATGCTTGCCTCAATGCGACTGAGCAGAGACCAGCAAGCTGCCATCCAGACAGTGAAGTGTCCACCATCATTATACATGATGGTGTATATAGGATATATATATATATATATTTGTATACATATCTGTAAATTGTATAATTCTATTTGATTTAAAAGTCTTTTTGATCCCTCTGTCTATAAACACAAACTGAGTAAGATTGACAATAAAGTTGACTTTGAAAAATATATATATTCTTTATGAAAATAGTTGACTGTTGGAGAAATGAATTGATTTGATTTTCTGAAGTTAATTTAACTTTGGCGACCATGTAAGGTCATTATTAAAAAGGTACAATCAATTTGTTTAGGGTTGACTAAAATAATGATAAACATTTCATTTGGATAATTTACTGACAGAATAAGAAACTCAATGATGCTCTACTCACCTGTTCCTTTTTATAAAGTGAAACAGTTGAAACGATAGATTTTAGTAAACTTAAAAACAACCTTCTCCAAAAGCTATCAAGGAATATACCGAATACTTATTTTAGAACGTTATTACATATTATTTGTATATAGTTTGAATGATCCATAATTGACAGAAGCTTGTGTTTACACTGACCTGTTACTCATATATTAATGTCTTTGTAACTTCAGTAAACCACTACCTCACTCATTTCTTTCATTCATCACGGTTCAGTAAACTAAGTGATACATGAACCAGTTTAATCATTATAATAACGTAGGATTGCAACTCTTTGAAACTGTAGGTGGCTCTTAAAAGAGCCGTTGTATTTGGGTGTGCTGGTCTCGGGTCAGTCTAAGCCCTCTCTCCGCGGATGCGGCGGGACAGCTGGATGTCCTTGGGCATGATGGTGACCCTCTTTGCTTGGTTCATCTTACTGGGGGCAGCTACATGGATGTCGGTGCAGTCCACAGTCATTGTGCAGTTGAAGGCAGAATGGATGAAGGCAGAATGAAATTATTATTGACTCCGAATGAAGCACCACTTCATGTCATACAATACATTGACTTTATTTGTAATTGTGTAAAAAAATAAAGCATTGATTAGCAAGCAGGACCTGCAGGAACAGAGCACGGTGATGGATGGAGCTGGGAAGAGAGAAGAATAAAGAAAACAGAACAACTTTATTATCGGATATTAAAAATTCTATTTCAAAACAAGTTGCCGCTCCTACAGTTTTCTAGTACGTAAAGATGATTTCACATCACCTATGCAAAATATCACACTCAATACATGTGTGTCTCTGGGGGGTGCATTGTGCCTTTGATGTATATAAATAATATACCATAACCAAATACTATTACGTACAGTGGAAATCAGGTTGCCAGAGCAGGTCAGTGTGCATGTTCCTCAGGGTCTCAGCAGTTACAGGTGAGGGAAAGGAAATAAAAGGGGAAAAGGTCAGTAACAACACTTTAAAGTAACAACACTTTGAATAATTATCTCTTCTAATAATTTTCTCTCAGTAATCACTCAACTACTGTCTTTCCAACAAACAGATTGACTCACCCTTACTGTCATCACAATGAAACACGTCCAGAAGAATGTCATGCAAAGCTATCAGTACTTGAGATTATATTGGCCCCAAAAAGAACCTTGAAAAGGACGTGTGTGTGTGTGTGTGTGTGTGTGTGTGTGTTGGTCAGGGAGTGTATTGTGTGTGTGTCAGGGTGTCTGGGAAGTGTGTGTGTGTGTGTGTGTGTGTGTGTGTTGATATCTTGGTCAGGAGTGTAGTGTGTGTGTGTGTGTGTGTGTGTGTGGTAGTGTGTGTGTGTGTGTGTGTAGGGTGTGTGTGTAGTGTGTGTGTGTGTGTGTGTGTGTGTGTGTGTGTGTGTGTGTGTGTGTGTCAGGGTGTCTGGGAAAGTGTATGTAAGAAGGTTTATATATATATATATATATATATATATATATATATATAGGATTACTTTAAAACAGTCCCAAATAATACATGTTCACTTCAATACAGTTCAAGATAATACCGGTTTACTTTAATACAGTTTAGAACAATATCTGTTTGCTTTAGTTTACTTCATGTAATAAAATAATAATTTCATGGTAAGGCTACCATTACTAAAGTAATGTAATGCTAACTAACGTGCTCGCTACTCGTCGCTACTAGCTAGGTAGCTAACTTGACTGTGTTCCATGCACAACATGTGTATTACCTGATATGTCTGATCCGGCGACTCCTGGTCCTTTCATCAGACGGGAATCGATAGAACGAGCAAGTGGTATGATCACTTATGTGATTACAACCTGGTACAAAGCACACATGCATCTTGTAAAAGTGAATTTATTTTTAGCAATCTCTTATTTATTGGAGGGAATAAATCAGTTATGAGATCTTCTTCGCTTTAATTGCGAGTCACAACCACTTGGAGCATTATCGCCTGTGACATCACTTACGCGAGCCAGAATGGGATTTGGGATTTGTAGTCTTTGTAGTCGCGTATTTTTCATAGTCTTATATTTCAACAGTTTTACGACAACATGTGACTTTTTTGACATGGAACTTATTGTTTAAGATTGACAAACATCATATGTGTAGTTCGTGGCACAATTCAAACGGGATCAAAAGATACGTTTTCTCTCTCCATTGAATTCAATGTAAATGTTTCGCTTCCGGGGTCCCATGGGCCGGAAGTAGATGGGCGTGACTTCGCCTCTCTATATCCGGGACGATACAAAGTAGAATTCGGGACAGTTGTGGGACACTGAGGAAAAAAGTAAATTTCGAGCCCTGCATATATCATCAGTTATATACGGTGGCCGGCAGGTGCAAACGCGGAACAACGGCCAAAAACGCATACATTAGCAGGAAACAGCTGCAAATCCTGAAAACAAATACAACAGAAAAACGCTGCATTTACAGAAATAATGCAAACTAAATACAAAGCCCGAAAACAAACGCAACAAAAAAACGCTGCACGATATGCAAAGTCCAAAGCACGTACAAATCCCAAAACACATACAAAAAAAAACATTCCGGAAGTGCTCCAGGTCTCTAGGGGGCGCGCTATGTGGAACAGATTGATGTCTGACCAGACACATAGAGAACGAACAAGAGTGCTGCAAATTGAAGCCGGAGGAAACAAAGTTGATCGAAGTGGAAAAAGTCGATATGTAAGAAGGTAAGTTTTGTTTTGATACAAAGAGCGTCATATTTACCCAGCTAGCATTAGCTTGTTTGGTAAAAGAGCTTGCAAGTCAAGAGACAGCACTGTGCACATAAATGTAACTCTTGACATCATATAGATATATTAGGTGCAGAGAGGAGTTGGTTTATTGTGCCCCAATGTAAATCCTAATGTGAGAGTTAAAGGACGGTCAACAATATAATGTACCTTGGTCAGTTTGGATTTATCATGGCTTTTATTCTTAATTAAAGTGAATTTATTTTATTTCAGTCAGTTTGCCAGGGTAAAATAAAACATAGTCAACATATTATTTTGTGCCACAAGAAGCAGAATGTTTTAACAGTACAGTAGTTTGAATATATTTGTTGTTTACCTTTATCAGACCTCTCAGGCACCCACAACCAGCGTCTGATCGGGTAAGACTAATTACAAATGTAATTATACCATGTAGGTTTGAATTTGTGAACATGAAGTCAATAAATACCTTTGTGTGCACTTATTTCCTGGGTAAAAATAGGATGCAGCACCAACCCCATTCCAGGAAGAGGTCCAGTCTGCCCCGGGTCAGAACAACTTCTATAGGTAAACGATGTTGACAGTTGCATCGTGACACAGTTGGTGTGGTGTGTGTCTTTATTTTTACATTTGTGTGTTTACAATCACAGTGGGTAACATTGCCAGGAAGCAGAACAATTATACTTTCATACATTTCCAAATGACACCCACAACATCTGACATCTTAGTGAAGACGATACAAAAAACACCCACAAATATTTTTCAAAGATCAGATATTGTTTGTTGCATCCATTTCAAATGTTTACAAAGATTGTGCAGGAGTATGACAAAAGTGTGACTGTCATGTATATATTATGTATTTGAAAATAATTATTCAACTGTCTTCTCACTGCAGCAACCACACACATGTGTATGCACTTCTCATTATTGATAGCCAGTCTGAGCCAGAAGACAAAATGGAGCAAAGGTAGTAATTGTTACTATTACCACTTAATTGTTCTATACTGTAAATCTTATTACTAGCTTCATCATTTAATATTACAATACATCACTTTGTCTTTCCCAGCACAGAATACCTGACTGCGGCACACATTGTTGCAGAACTCTCTGCAAAAAGAACAAATACATCTTGCAGCAGGTTCAATATTAATAGAGCCAGTGTGTGGGATGGAGCAATCCACGGCTTCAAAGGTGCCTCATTCGATCCCTCTCATGAGACGTTCACTGATGATGAGGGACACACTGAGGATGGAGGGGACACTGGTGGTCCCAAGCGTGAGTTCCTGACCCTCCTTATGGAATGCCTGAGAATGAAGGAAACATCACGTCAGCAACTGTTTGTGCCCCATGGCAGTGTGACTTTCCAGACGCTCACCGTCTCACAATCTGATTCTAAATGTATAATGTTCTCTATAAAGATAGAACTAATACACAATTATGAATGTATAATATAAGCTGTTTTGTGTATTTAATTATGCATTGGTCTACAATTTAATGATGGCTTCTACATATTTCACATAAACAGACAATGAAAAAATGTGTCCTTCATGCTGATAACTAGTGTATGCATCTGCAATTAGTATTCTAAACAGAGCAGTGTGTTGAATCCTTATTTCTTGCATTTGAAACAGATACAATAAAAAAAGTGAACTTACTGTTGTGTTCAACTTCAGCCACAAACTGTACATGTTTGCCACAGGAGCCACAGAGCACTTGAACTGTCCCCAGATGTTGGCCACAGAAAGGACAAAACTTGGCAGCCTGAAAAGACATACATTGATGTAGTAAATCCATTTAATCAAGTCAATCAAAAACACACAGTCTAAATAGTGGTTAGCTAAATAAATAGAAAGATACATCATGTTTACCGTTGAATCTGTGTTTTGTCTCTCTCTCTCCTTGAATGTCTTCTCTATATTTGTTCTTGAGCGTGTCTAATGCACACTACTCTCCAGTCATTACTTTTTCCCTCTTCACATGTTGTCACTTCTCTCTCTCTCTCTCTCAATTCAATTCAATAGCTGTATTAGCATGACCATAGTTACAGGCAATTGCTAAAGCTCTGTATAGTTGCAACATCTACACAAAAATACATACATATAAACAAACTAAGAATTCAAATGTCCTTTTTCCGCGGTACTCACTATGGCCCGTGTTATTTGCCTGCACTTGATTTGTCATCTCTTTTAACAATGTTCTTCCCTCACTTTATCTTCTCTTCACGTGAAGCTCTCCTCAGCTGGTGTAGTAGTTAGGCACGCTAACGCTAGCTATATAAATATGACGCTCTATGTATAAAAACAAAACAAAACTTACCTTCTCCACTTAAATAAATTTTATTTCCAGCACTCTTGTTCGTTCTCTCTGTCTGGTCAGACATCAATCTGTTCCACGTAGCGCGCCCCCTAGAGGCCTGGAGCACTTCCGGAATGTTTTTTTTTTTTATGTGTTTTGGTATTTGTAAGTGCTTTGGACTTTGCATGTCATGCAGCGTTTTTTTGTTGCATTTGTTTTTCGGGGTTTGTGTGTTGTATTTAGGTTGCATCATTTCTGTAAATGCAGCGTTTTTCTGTTGTATTTGTTGTATTCATTTCATTTTTTGCAGGTTTTCGGGCCGTTGTTCCGCGTTTGCACCTGCCGCCCACCGTAGTTATATCATGCACAATAATCAGCAATTCCCCTGTAATATTTCTTGTTTGGTCACTTTAAGGGGTTAAGAAAGTGGCACTAGGAGTTGGGAAATGTTTTAGTTTGTTCATGTTTAAAAAAGTTTTAAAACATGTGTCAAAAATCAGCTTTTGTTAAGAATGTATAAAAACATGTATATTCTCCATATATATGGAGGTTGTAATTGCCATTATTTGTACAATGCCTTGGCAATATTGTATGTAATTATAGTCGTGCTAATAAAGCTATTAACATTTGATAAAGAGGATGAAAGACAATTAGGTATGTGAGGTATCAAACCATAAAACAAGTCTGATCATCACGCTAATGGACAAAACTGAATAACGCTCAAATTAAAGAGTTATGGATTTTTTTGTCCGTAAAAAACTGTATTTAATCAATTGTTTTCCTGACTTGGCACTATGTAAATGTGAAAAAATAATCTACACAAATGTCAGTGTGTTCTATGAGTGTGCTTGTGCATGTGTGTGTACGCACCATGCAGAATGATGAGATCCCAGACAGCCAGCACAGAGTCCCAACAGGGCAGGGAAGTGAACAGTGTGAGGAACCAGGGCATCACAAAGTGGACTGACAGGACTCCCACCGACTCCTGCAGGGAGGGAGGGAGGGGTAGTAAGGGGCGAGGGGAGGAAGGAGCAAGGGGGGTTCATTTCGCAAGCACAAACATGTATTCCAGACAGACGGAAATATATCTGCAATTGGCTGTCAACTACTGAACTCCTTCACTGACTTTCTAACTGGAAAAGCCTTCCAAGACATATCTATTACAATCTAGTGTGAACGTGTTTAATATTTTACAGATTACACAAACTCAAGTAAATGACCAATTATAATATTGACCTTTATTAGTTAATCAATAATATGTATTTTTAGAATCAAACACAGACTTGCATGGTTTTTGGAGAATCTATGAAAAATAATTATAGAAAATGACTGTAATGTAATGTTTTTTTCCTAATACAATATTATTATTTTTAGTTGCTGAACATAAACATTTTAGAAGAATTTAGGTATTTCTTCTTGAATATTTTATACGTTGTTTGTAGTTATTTCGCCCTACATATTGAGGTCTTCGACCAAAAGCTACGCTTTCTTCCCTCAACTCACTTTATTTTCTCATACCATGAGTGTATATTTACACTGGTCAGAAAACATTTAAATAAGTTTAATTAAAAAAACTAATGTAAAAATGTAAGTTTAAAGAATTTCTTAATTTGTCCAACAGACTCATTTCTGGTGTGTTATCAGACCTTCAAAGTAAGATTATAATAATATGGGTCCTTTGTGTCTAAATTGCAGTCAGTGTGTTTGCTCAGGTCTGGTAGTACAGCCCAATTGCAAAAGTCTGTTTATAGCTAGTTTGCCTTAACTCTACTTCCAAAAGAAATGCTGACCACCGATCTGTAATAGTCTCTTTCTATAAAGGGCCGCAAACTATTGTGCCAACAAACACACAGAGTGTGTGTGTGTGTGTGTGTGTGTGTGTGTGTGTGTGTGTGTGTGTGTGTGTGTGTGTGTGTGTGTGTGTGTGTGTGTGTGTGTGTGTGTGTGTGTGTGTGTGTGTGTGTGTGTGTGTGTGTGTGTGTGTGTGTGTGTGTGTGTGTGTTCCGAAAGGGCAGCTTTTCTCCCAGGCTTGCTGAGTCGTTGGCAAAGTATAGCAACCTCTTCAAAGACCCAAATCGATGCATCAAAGTGAAAACGTGCTTAGATTAGACATTTTGAACAGAGCGGCTGCAACTAAGAAGAATGCTCAGGAGAAGGCCATATATATGTATAATTGTAATTGAGATAAATCATACTTTAAGGAGACTAAGGGGTATTGTCTGAAGCTGTTCGGACATCCAACATGCACTTCTGATGAAGTACACTGAGACCCTCCACAGCTTGTGCTGCAGCACCTCTTTCCACCTCTGTCTGAAACCAGTCTGCTCTGATTGGTTAGCGTTTCAGGCTGCAGAGAGATACTCCCTCTGCAGGGAACACAGGGATGTTAGCCTTTGTAGACCATTTACTGTACAGTACATGCACACAAACCTGTATAACACTACAGGAAAGGGAAGACCCAAAAATCATAATATCAAAAAAAAGCTAAGGCCCCATTTTTGATGCAATCTTATTCTGAGAAGAACATTTTATACAATGTTTGTAGCTTATCATAAAAAAATTGAGTAAATAATAAAATCAATTTCATCGACATTCTTCAGTTCATTATATTTACATATTCTTCATCTTGAATCACTGCTCTACATCTTCCATTATATAGCATTCAATCTAGCTGTGTTTTGTATCCAAAAGATACTTTCATTACGTGCAAGTCTTGTCGTTGCAATATGTAATGGCAAACAACCACATTGGTCTGTGGAGAGCAATCTCTTAATTGTACTTTAAAGTGGAACTATTATGCTACATTTGAAAAATATACTTAGGGCCATACCTAGACAAAACATGTCTCAAGTTTTTTGCTTAAAATACCAAACCGAACACCCATTGTAGCCATGCCTCATACTGCTCATACCCCTCTTTTGCTGCCCTGTTGCAAACGGCTGATTCTGCTTTGAATGGAACGTCTGCTGCAGGGCTTTTCCCCATCCTCCCGGAACCGTCCCGAAATACAATCTAAGCCGTCCCGAAATTAATGTGGACCGTCCCTAATTTAAAATGTTAGTTTTTCTACATTATCATTAGTTAAAATCATTCAAAGTGACCTTTAACATAAACACATCATACAAATCATTAGATGATAATTCATCAACCTTTTTATTTGAGTAAATCATTCAATCACATAAACAAAGGCCAAATATATTTAAACAAACACACAAACGAGAAAATTACTCTAATATTGAATCCAATCAAGTCCCATCCAATTATCAAAAAAATCCAACACTGTCCTGAAGACAGAACCCAGAGTAACCACTAACCAGGAAGACAGTCTGTAACACAGTCAGGAGACCTTTACAAACGGCCCGCCCCCTCACACACAGACGGGACAGAGAGATCTCATCTGGATTGGAAAGCTCGAAAATACATCATAGACGCATGTTTTAGTCTTATTGCATATTAGAAACGGAGTTGGCGAAACTAAAACTGAGATATAATGTGTATGTAGCAATAATACATATGACATATATTTTTTAAATGTCTCCTGTACCGATAACAAGTCAGATAACGTCGGAGCTTAACGTTACCACTGTCTTTAATCATTCCGGCCCGGGGCGAAAATTCTGGATCTGCTTGTTAGCACCCCCTTTTTTTCTATTTTTTAGAGATGTTGGTACGGAGGAAAAGAGAGAGGGCTTTGTTTTCTGACACTTTGTGAGTTCCCCGACACCGGGGAGACATATTTATGTATAAAAGACATCAACAAGTGCATTTTGCATAATAGGTCCCCTTTAAGTTATACTAAGCATGCTTATTACTTTCACAAATTGTCTTTTCAGATTTATTCTGCCCATATTCTTGATGCATTTTCCTTTTTTCAACCTCTGTTTTATGCATCCCTTCAGGAAATGTTTTTGTTTAAGTGAAAACATCTCTTTATCAATAAGTGTCAGCTGTGAATTTTTCTAAATGCATTACTTACAAATAGTTAAATAATGATAGGGACAGAGGGAGGACATTTCACAGACTAAGTGAACATGACGAGCCTACAGCTGAACTCAGTGTGTGACAGAGAGGCCCAGCTGCTGACGGATACATTACAGTGGCCTCTCTCGCAGATTAACTACTCATCACTTAGCCATTTATGGACTGAAACACAAACACACATTTCAAGACTTTTCTTGTCATTGTGGTTTTTCAGAAACATTTTCCCTCTTAGTCAACTCTCAAATGTCCAGTACAAACAGACATTTTCTTTCACTTTTTCAACACCATGTAAAAAGGGTCATTCTACACAAAAACTAAGTATTTTAGGCTGCGTAAAAAACCCTGTGATTGAAAATCTGAACAGTAATGAAAAATGAAAAGCACTCACCATGTGCTGAGAGAGCCTCGGCTTCCTGTGTTTCAGAAACTGGTCGAAAACCTTCACCTGATGCTGGACCCTGATTAGACAACATATTACAGTTTAGAAGGGGTGTCGTGCTATTTGTAGAAGCACTGGAGCGCACCTGTGAAGCGCAAATGCGTGCAAGCACATGATTCATTTTGGTTGTGGTTCATTTGGAAGATTATGTAACTGCTGTTAATTAACACAGCAGCCAGTCACCGAACAAGTATACACTAATGAATAAATGTGTGTGATTCTTACAGTAAATGCGGCATACAGCTGCATACAGAGAGTTTGAAAAGCTCCTTTACTTATCATGAACTCTCAGACTTCATTATTTATTTTTGTTACCAATATTAAAGTATCAATCTACCTGATGTTAAATATGTCTGTCTTGGTGGACACATGTGTTCTCTATGCTCTGCTCAGCTCCGTGTCAACACGATGACATCGAGCAGCAGAAGTCATTAAAAGTATAAAGTTGAAACACTGTACAGATCTAAAACTCTGGCTAACATTGAATGGTGTTTATGGAGACAGGAAAGATGTATTCCAGCTGTGATTGGTTGTTCGTCTCCACTTGACAAGCAGTGCACGCTGCTGTGTTCCAAACATTAAACAGCTTTCAACTAAGGACACAGCCATAAGTGGCGTCTACATTGACATTGATTATTTATGTCTTAATATGCATTACTCATGATTACCTTCACATTCAACCTGCTATCACAGATCCCCCTCTCACTGCACACTCTTGCCTGTTTGATGCTGCCGTATTGCCTTGTCGGTTCCATTCAATTGTGTTGCGTTTTTGTTTTAGCTGTTTTAACTTTTAAATGCACTGTAAGGCGACCTTGGGTGTCCTGAAAGGCGCCTCGAAATAAAATGTATTCTTATTATTATGAAAGAAATGTAACAAAATAAAGCTAAAATATAAATTAAAAACATGAACAGTAAATGTATACATAAATATTGTGCATATACATACATGCCATAAGCCTGTACGATTTGCGCATATTGTTCTTACATTAGCTCACTGAATTTACTCTTAAAATGCAAAATGAGAAGGTGTTTGTGGAACTATATACATTATTCCATTTACATATAACCACACCAATGACACCATTAAGATGTTCTTTGTCAAGTCTGCATTAGTACAAGGGATTCATATTGGGACCTTCCTAATGAACCCCATGCAGAGTGAAGTTAGTGCTATTTCTCGTCACTGATTGGATACATATTGCAGCACTCATGGTGCTCAGATGTGTTTAACAGCAAAGCACCAAATAAAACATTGCCACATTTTTTAATAATATTTAAATAAGAAATGGAATACAATTAGATATACTTTATAGATCAAAAAAAGAGTAAAACAAAAATGTAACAAACTTTCAATATCAACCGATTTCGTTAATTAAAAATATATTCTATCCAGAACTATGTAGTACATTTTCTAATGAAGCTAAAGTCATTGTTTTTATTTGTAAGTATAATTGTATTTACTATTTATTCATTTATATATTTATTGTCACTAAGCTCATTCTTACTTGGTAAGGCTGAGGTCGAACAGCTGGGGCAGGTATTTGGTTTCTCCAACAACGCTGTCATAGCCCAGAACGCCTCCTCCTCCCCCAACTGCATCAGCAGCACAGCAGCTATGTAGGACATCCCTGACAACACACACACACACACACACACACACACACACACACACACAACACACACACACCACACCACACACACACACACACACACACACACACACACCACACACACACACACACACACACACACACACACCCACACACACACACACACACACACACACACACACACACAACACCACACACACACACACACACACACACACACAACACACACACACACACACACACACACACACACACACAACACAAACACACAACTTCAGTTGGTTCCCACAAATATATTACATAAGACAGGGGGAATCAAATATATCAGGGCTAAGCAGCACAGAACACTTAGGGGAACACATAGCACCTCCTTCTCCACACGGCTAAGCTGCCAATAATAGCTG